>NW_023665641.1:0-300000 GCF_014743375.2 Drosophila subpulchrella
ACGTATCTCGGCGTCTACCTTGACAGACGACGAACCTGGATAAGATACATCGAACGCAAGAAAGTACATCTAAAACTAAGGGCCAGCAGCTTCCACTGGATTCTTACGCTCGTTCGCCCCTGCGTCTGGACTACAAGGTTTTTGCTCTATCAACTCCCCTCAAGCCCATCTGGCATGCGGCTCCCAGCTATGGGGAAACGCCAGCAAAAGCACCATAGACATTATACAGCGCGTTCCAATCGAAAATCCTGCGAGCTATCATGGGGCACCATGGTATATTCGCAACCAAAACATCCACAGGGACCTAAGCATTCCTACCGTAAAAGATGAAATAGACAAACAAAAAGCGTCCTACAACGAAAAACTGTCTGTGCACCCCAATCGCCTCGCAAGAGACTTGACTTGGGTTTCCAGCCGATCCGTCTACAACGCACGACCTGCCAAGCCAGCTATAACTTTCGGGCCCCTTTAGCACAACCGCAGTCATATGACTGTGAGATAGATTAATTAGTCTTAGATTTGATACACTTATTGTTAGTATTCAAAGGGAGAAGATTCAATAAATAAATAGCAAAGCATTTAAAAAAAAAAAAAAAATAAAAATTACACAAAGTTCGGTTTAGACATATCAGTACCGACTATACTTAACACTTCCCTAACAGTTGAAACTGGTGATGAACCGGAATCAACAAAACAAACTGACATTGACCAAATAGAATCAGAAGACCTTACAGAAACAAATCCTAAAATAGAAGAGCAGATTCAAATAATCTTACTATTCCAGCTGTTTTAATGTCAGATCTGGATAATTCTACAGATTCTGATGATAGTTCAAGCATAATAGAAAGTAAAATAAGAAACAACATCACAATGGCACAATCTAATATTGATTTTATTAATACAGCATCCAAGCTTATACCAGTTTTCGATGGTAAAGCTGAAAACTTAACAAGTTTTATTGATGCATTACAAATAATAGAATCAATAAAAGGCGAGCACGAACAATTAGCAGTTTCCATAATAAAAACAAAGCTAAAAGGTGTCGCCAGAAATTTAATCGGAAATGAAACAACAATAACTTAAGTCATTTCCAGATTAAAAAGCAACGTCAAATGATGAAGATAAACCTACAGCAACGCAATAAAACTGCTAGCCAGTACACACAAGAGGTTGAGCAGATGACAAAATCTTTAGAAGGTGCATATATAACAGATGGCTTACCCCTAGAGTTAGCCAGAAGTTATTCCACTCAGCATGCAGTCAAAGCAATGACTAAAAATTGTACAATCGATAAGGTTAAACTTATCATGCAAGCTGGTACCTTCAATACTATGAATGATGCCATATCAAAATTTGTAAACAGTTGCACAGAATCAACCGGACAGCCAACACTGTCCTATATTACAAAAATTACCCGCAGCGCGGCGGAAACCGCGGACGAGGAAATTACAGAGGTAACTTTCGTAGTCGTTATAATAGTTACAACAAAAATAGTACCCAAAACAATACTGGACGAGGCCAATATAGAGGAAACTATAGAGGCCGTGACAACTCGAGTCGAGGCCACAACAATAATAACCAAAATAATATCCGAGTAACCAATAGTACATCGGGAAACTCAAAAAACCCTTTAGATATTCAACAGTAGAAAATGCAAAGGTTCATACCGTTAATCTCAGTCAGAACATATTTGTATTATTCAATAATGTTCCTACAGGAAAATAACTTGTCTTTTTAGTAGACACAGGTGCAGACATTTCAGCAGTTAAAGAAAATTCTGATGTCTTGCATGACATACAAGATAATTATATTATAGACATAAGAGGAATAAGTCAAGAGGTAACCAAATCCAAGGGTTAACTTCTATTGAGATACAGACCACTAAGAACATAATCCAACACGATTTTCATATCGTGAATTTACATTTCGCTATCCCTTGTGATGGCATTTTAGGAATCGATTTTATAGAAAATACAACCGTCAATTAGACTTCAAGTCATCTGAAGATTGGCTTATAATCAGACCTAATAACTTAAAATTTCCAATTTATGTTCCAATAACATACAGTTCTGGCAGCAACTCAATACTTCTGCCAGCATGATCCCAAAATATTAGAAAAATTCAACTAATTCAAAAAAGGCAGTGTATTGATTCCAAATCAAGAAATTAAGCATGGTATTTATATAGCAAGTACCATAGCAACGTCTAAAAACGCTTTCATAAGACTACTCAATACCACAAATAAAGATCAAGTAGTCAGTACAAATAACTTAGCTTATAAATCACTTTCGAACTACGATGTAGTCAAAACTAATCTCGAAAATAGAGAAAAATCTGTATTATCTCAACTTTCAAAAAACTTTCCTCCACAATTCAAGTCACAGCTTTCAAGTCTATGCACCCAATATAATGATATATTCGGATTGGAAACCGAACCAATAAGCACAAATATTTTTATAAACAACAAGGAAGAACGCTATAGTCGAGTACCCCGACTATCAGATACCCGTTACTCAGCTAAAGGGACCAAAGGAAAATGGAGATATGCAAGCAGCAAATGCGCCACCTACCGGCGGTAGACAGATTTAAGCGTTGTGGGCGTTAGAGTGGGCGTGGCAAAGTTTTTTTTAAATCAATCGATAGGTATCGACGAGACCAATACATTTCAGTTTAAATTTTTTATCTAGCACGAAAATTGTGGGCGCCACAGGCTTGGGCGGTTTGTGGGCGTTAGAGTGGGCGTGGCAAACTTTTTTTTAGATCAATCGATAGGTATTGACGAGACCAATACATTTCAGTTAACATTTTTTATCTAGCATAAAAATTGTGGGCGCCACAGATTTGGGCGGTTTGTGGGCGTTAGAGTGGGCGTGGCATATTCGCGTAACAAACTTGCGCTGCGCTCAAGCCTACGGAATCTATATCTGAAATCCCGTTTCTCTATCTTTGATATTTTCCGAGATATCCGCGTTCATATTTACGATTTTTTGAAGTTTGTGAGCGGTTTGTGGGCGTTATAGTGGGCGTGGCAAACTTTTTTTTGGGTCGAATCGGTAGGTATTGATGAGAACAATACATTTCAGTTAAAATTTTTGTTCTAGCATCAAAACTGTAGAATCCACAGTTTTGGGCGGTTTGTGGGCGTTAGAGTGGGCGTGGCACTCTTTTGAAATAAACTTGCGCTGCGCAGGAATCTCAGGAATCTGCATGCCAAATCCCAGTATTGTAGCTCTTATAGTTTCCGAGATCTCAGCGTTCATACGGACAGACGGACAGACGGACAGACGGACAGACGGACATGGCTAGATCGACTCGGCTAGTGATCCTGATCAAGAATATATATACTTTATTGGGTCGGAAACGCTTCCTTCTGCCTGTTACATACTTTCCGACGAATCTAGTATACCCTTTACTCTACGAGTAACGGGTATAAAAACTGAGATTAAAGGATGATGAACCAGTGTATATAAAAAACAAGGAAGAACGCTATAGTCGAGTACCTCGACTATCAGATACCCGTTACTCAGCTAAAGGGACCAAAGGAAAATGGAGATATGCAAGCAGCAAATGCGCCACCTACCGGCGGTAGACAGATTTAAGCGGTTTGGGCGTTAGAGTGGGCGTGGCAAAGTTTTTTTTAAATCAATCGATAGGTATTGACGAGACCAATACATTTCAGTTAAAATTTTGTATCTAGCATGAAAATTGTGGGCGCCACAGATTTGGGCGGTTTGTGGGCGTTAGAGTGGGCGTGGCATATTCGCGTAACAAACTTGCGCTGCGCTCAAGCCTAGGGAATCTAAATCTGAAATCCCGTTTCTCTATCTTTGATATTTTTTGAGGTATCCGCGTTCATATCTACGATTTTTTGAAGTTTGTGGGCGGTTTGTGGGCGTTAAAGTGGGCGTGGCAAACTTTTTTTAGGTCAATCGGTAGGTATTGATGAGAACAATACATTTCAGTTAAAATTTTTGTTCTAGCATCAAAACTGTAGGAGCCATAGTTTTGGGCGGTTTGTGGGCGTTAGAGTGGGCGTGGCACTCTTCTGAAACAAACTTGCGCTGCGCAGGAATCTCGGGAATCTGCATGCCTAATCCCAGTATTGTAGCTCTTATAGTTTCCGAGATCTCAGCGTTCATACGGACAGACGGACAGACGGACAGACGGACAGACGGACAGACGGACAGACGGACGGACGGACAGACGGACAGACGGACAGACGGACAGACGGACAGACGGACATGGCTAGATCGACTTGGCTAGTGATCCTGATCAAGAATATATATACTTTATGGGGTCGGAAACGCTTTCTTCTGCCTGTTACATACTTTCCGACGAATCTAGTATACCCTTTTACTCTACGAGTAACGGGTATAATTACCAGAACCCCACACAGTCAGGTGAACGAAATACAGAAACAAGTCAGAAAATTGATCACCGACGGGATTTTTGAACCATCTGAATCTGAATATAATAGCCATTGTTACTTGTTCCTAAAAAACCATCCCAGGTTCAGAACAAAAGAAATGGCGATTAGTGATTGACGATCGTCAACTTAATAAAAAACAAGGAAGAACGCTATAGTCGAGTACCTCGACTATCAGATACCCGTTACTCAGCTAAAGGGGACCAAAGGAAAATGGAGATATGCAAGCAGCAAATGCGCCACCTACCGGCGGTAGACAGATTTAAGCGTTGTGGGCATTAGAGTGGGCGTGGCAAAGTTTTTTTTTAAATCAATCGATAGGTATTGACGAGACCAATACATTTCAGTTTAAATTTTTTATCTACCATGAAAATTGTGGGCGCCACAGACTTGGGCGGTTTGTGGGCGTTGGAGTGGGCGTGGCATATTCGCGTAATAAACTTGCGCTGCGCTCAAGCCTACGGAATCTAAATCTTAAAACTCGTTTCTCTATCTTTGATATTTTCCGAGATATCCGCGTTCATATTTACGATTTTTTGAAGTTTGTGGGCGGTTTGTGGGCGTTAAAGTGGGCGTGGCAAACTTTTTTTTAGGTCAGTCGGTAGGTATTGATGAGAACAATACATTTCAGTTAAAATTTTTGTTCTAGGGATCAAAACTGTAGGAGCCACAGTTTTGGGCGCTTTGTGGGCGTTAGAGTGGGCGTGGCACTCTTTTGAAACAACTTGCGCTGCGCAGGAATCTCAGCAATCTGCATGCCTAATCCCAGTATTGTAGCTCTTATAGTTTCCAAGATCTCAGCGTTCATACGGACAGACGGACAGACGGACAGACGGACAGACGGACAGACGGACAGACGGACATGGCTAGATCGACTCGGCTAGTGATCCTGATCAAGAATATATATACTTTATGGGGTCGGAAACGCTTCCTTCTGCCTGTTACATACTTTCCGACGAATCTAGTATACCCTTTTACTCTACGAGTAACGGGTATAATTACTGTCCGATAAATTTCCACTCCCAAGAATTGATGATATTTTGGATCAAGTGGGACGAGCAAAATATTTTTCATGCCTTGACTTAATGTCAGGATTTCATCAAATTGAACTCGAAAAAAAATCAAGGGATATAACGTCATTTTCAACGAGCAATGATTAAAAATAGCGCCTTATTCATTTCAAAGAATGATGACTATTGCATTCTCTGGATTAGAACCTTTACAAGCATTCCTCTATATGGATGACCTAATAGTTATAGGTTGTTCCGAGAAACATATGCTTAAAAACTTAACAGACTTTTTGAAAAATGCAGGAAATACAATCTAAAGTTACATCCAGAAAAATGTTCATTTTTTATGCATGAAGTGACTTTTCTCGGTAATAAATGCTCAGATAAAGGAATACTTCCAGACGACAAGAAATATGACGTCATTATGAATTACCCTGCGCCGCACAATGCGGACAGCGCTAGACGATTGGTAGCATTTTGCAATTATTATAGACGTTTCATAAAAAATTTCGCGGAATATTCACGGCACAAAACATGATTATGTAAAAAGAATGTTCCTTGTGAATGGGCAGATGAATGCCAAAAAGCATTCCAATATTTAAAAACAAAACTCATGGAACCTACTCTGCTACAATATCCCGATTTCCGCAAAGGATTTTGTATAATTACTGATGCAAGTAAAAAAGCGTGTGGAGCGGTTTTAACTCAAAACAAGGAAGAACGCTATAGTCGAGTACCTCGACTATCAGATACCCGTTACTCAGCTAAAGGGACCAAAGGAAAATGGAGATATGCAAGCAGCAAATGCGCCACCTACCGGCGGTAGACAGATTTAAGCGTTGTGGGCATTAGAGTGGGCGTGGCAAAGTTTTTTTTTAAATCAATCGATAGGTATTGACGAGACCAATACATTTCAGTTTAAATTTTTTATCTACCATGAAAATTGTGGGCGCCACAGGACTTGGGCGGTTTGTGGGCGTTGGAGTGGGCGTGGCATATTCGCGTAATAAACTTGCGCTGCGCTCAAGCCTACGGAATCTAAATCTTAAAACTCGTTTCTCTATCTTTGATATTTTCCGAGATATCCGCGTTCATATTTACGATTTTTTGAAGTTTGTGGGCGGTTTTGTGGGCGTTAAAGTGGGCGTGGCAAACTTTTTTTTAGGTCAGTCGGTAGGTATTGATGAGAACAATACATTTCAGTTAAAATTTTTGTTCTAGGATCAAAACTGTAGGAGCCACAGTTTTGGGCGCTTTGTGGGCGTTAGAGTGGGCGTGGCACTCTTTTGAAACAACTTGCGCTGCGCAGGAATCTCAGCAATCTGCATGCCTAATCCCAGTATTGTAGCTCTTATAGTTTCCAAGATCTCAGCGTTCATACGGACAGACGGACAGACGGACAGACGGACAGACGGACAGACGGACAGACGGACAGACGGACAGACGGACATGGCTAGATCGACTCGGCTAGTGATCCTGATCAAGAATATATATACTTTATAGGGTCGGAAACGCTTCCTTCTGCCTGTTACATACTTTCCGACGAATCTAGTATACCCTTTTACTCTACGAGTAACGGGTATAACCATAACGGACTCCAACTTCCCATTGCATATGCATCAAGAGCTTTCACTAAGGGAGAATGTAATAAGTGTACAACTGAGCAGGAATTAGCTGCAATTCACTGGGGAATACTACATTTTCGACCATATATTTATGGAAATCACTTTACAATCAAAACAGATCACAGACCATTAATATATCTATTTTCAATGATAAATCCGAGTTCCAAACTGACACCTACAGGGAAAAGACAATTATTATTATAACAATTATTATTATCAAGAATAACCATTAAAGATCTACAAAACATTACTGGAAATATAAAGAAAGTCACTACTAGATATCAAAATAGACAGAAATTCCGCGCGAAAAACAAACAAATAGAATTGCCTACGCAATCTGTAGAGAAAGCTTCTAAGCCCAACGTATATGAAGTCATAAACAATGACGAAGTGCGTAAAGTAGTGACCTTGCATGTAAAAGATATGCTATGTTTACTTAAACATGGTAGGAAAAATTACTGCAAGATATGATGTTAGCGATTTATATACCAATGGAATCCTAGACTTAGGTAAATTTTTCCAAAGGCTTGAAATGCAAGCCGGAATAAACAAAATCAGCCAACTCAAAATGGCACTGTGGGAAAATATCTTTGAACATGTATCAATAGATAATTTTAAACAAATGGGCAACAAGATATTGAATACCTTAAGAGTAGCGCTACTCAACCCGGTGGCCCTTATAGAAACACAAAACGAGAAAGAAGCAATACTGTCTAAATTACATGATAATCCAATACAACGAGGTCATACTGGCATTACAAAAACCTCGGCCAAGGTCAAAAGACATTATTTTTGGAAAGGCATGACTCGAGATATTACTGAATACATACGAAAATGTCAGAAATGCCAAAAAGCTAAAATAACTAAGCACAATAAGACTCCATTGAGAATAACTGATACGCCTATAAATGCTTTCGACAGAGTGATAGTGGACACTATTGGTCCACTACCAAAATCAGAAATGGCAATGTGTATGCAGTCACTCTAATATGTGACCTGACTAATATTTAGTTCCAATACCAGTTCAAAATAAAAACGCGAACACTGCCGCTAAAGCAATTTTTTAATCATTTATTCTGAAGTACGGTCCAATGAAGACGTTCATTACGGACATGGGTACAGAATATAAGAATTCAATTATAAATGACTTGTGCAAATACTTAAAAATTGAAAATATAACATCTACGGCACACCACCACCAGACAGTAGGAACAATAGAACGAAGTCATAGAACTTTCAATGAATACATACGCTCGTATATATCGGTTGATAAAACTGATTGGGACGTATGGCTTCAATATTTCGTTTTTTGTTTCAACTCGACCCCTTCAATGGCACATAATTATTGTCATTCGAGCTAGTATTTGGTAAAACAAATAATTTACCAAAACAATTTAATAGTATAGAAAATATAGAACCCATATATAATATAGATGACTATTCTAAGGAAAGTAAATATAGCTTAGAAGTAGCATACAAAAGAGCAAGAATAATGATAGAAAAAAATAAGGAAAACAAGGAAGAACGCTATAGTCGAGTACCTCGACTATTAGATACCCGTTACTCAGCTAAAGGGACCAAAAGGAAATGGAGATATGCAAGCAGCAAAGCGAAATTGAAATGCGCCACCTACCGGCGGAAGATAGATTTAAGCGTTATGGGCTTTAGAGTTGGCGTGGAAATTTTTTTTTTTTTGATCAATCGATAGTTATTGACGCGACCAATACATTTCAGTTAAAATTTTTTATCTAGCATGAAAATTGTGGGCGCCACAGGCTTGGGCGGTTTGTGGGCGTTAGAGTGGGCGTGGCACATTTGCGTAACAAACTTGCGCTGCGTACAAGGCTACGGAATCTAAATCTTAGATCCCAATTCTCTATCTTTTATAGTTTCCGAGATATTCTCGTTCATATTTACGATTTTTTGAAGTTTGTGGGCGTTAGAGTGGGCGTGACACACTTTTTTTTGGATCAGTCGATAGGTATTGCCGAGAGCAGTACATTTTAATTAAAATATTTTCTCTAGCATCAAAACTGTAGGAGCCACAGTTTTGGGCGGTTTGTGGGCTTTAGAGTGGGCGTGGCACTCTGCTGAAACCAACTTGCGCTGCGTAAGAAGCTCAGGAATCTGCACGCCAAATCTTAATAGCCTAGCTCTTATAGTTTCCGAGATCTCAGCGTTCATCCGGACAGACAGACAGACGGACAGACGGACAGACAAACATGGCTAAATCGACTCGGCTAGTGATCCTGATCAAGAATATATATACTTTATGGGGTCGGAAACGCTTCCTTCTGCCTGTAACATACTTTCCGACGAATCTAGTATACCCTTTTACTCTACGAGTAACGGGTATAATAATAAGATACTATATGATCAGAAAATAAACAACATAGATATATCAGTAGGTGATCAAGTCCTTTTAAGAAATGAAACAGGTCATAAGTTAGATTATCAATATACCGGTCCGTATAAAGTAACGGAAATAGGAGAAAGAAATAACATTATAATAACGAATATTAAGAACAAAAAAAAAACAGTTCAAAGCAGGGCCATTCTTTAGAAATACTTCTTCTTTAAATACGAATATTATTCCCAATTCCATTCTCTTTGTATCTAAAAAATATAAAAAAAAAAGATTTAAAAAAAAAAAATCATTATTCCTTTAAGTAAAATATACTAATAAGATAACTTAACATAAGATAACTTAACTAACAAAAGGAGGGAGAGGTAGTATGCACGTATATTGAATATCTACTGTACCAAGAGTACCTGAAGCAAACACACTGTAACACTTTGTTGCAGTGTTTACATAAACAAAGGCCTGGTCAAAAACCTAAGTGGCTGAAACATGAGTCGATCGGCGCGCTCACAGAAAGTGCAAGTGTCAGCATTCTGTTACACACGCCGGCCGCTCAGCCAAACTCAAGTACATACATATACCCTCGCGCTCCAGCTAAAGAGAGCATAATCAAATACACTAATATATATAAGATATACATAGCCGTCTCTCTGCCGTCCAACTGTAGGCAGCGCAGCTACGAGACTTAGGCTTACTTAAAACCTAAGGAAAATTGTAAAATCAGAAACAACTTGACGTTGGAAGCGGCACTAATGCTGCTCCTGATTACAAATAAAGAATATTGAAAATATTAAAGATGCGTTTACACTACACATGAGCCTGTTGATTTTACCCGGAGAAGTGGATCTATTAGTGTTGGGATGGAACTCCCTGAAACAAGTCGGAACCGAGATAAGGAGTGCTGGACACGAGATAATAATACCAGCCAGTAACCGGCACAATGGATGGCTCGATGAGAAGCTATCAGTAGCAGTCGTTCAACAAGTAAACGAGTTGGACGATACTACAGCGTTCCTTGAAGCAGAGCTGGCAGACTTCAGCACAATGACGGAAACATCGAATATGGCAGAACACCAGATCAAAATTAAGGATGATAAGCCAACCAAGCAGAGATACTACCCCAAGAACCCAAAGGTGGACGAGCTTCTCCAAATGGGGTTCATAGAGCATTCAAAGAGCCCATACAGCTCCCCCATCGTGATGGTGAAAAAGAAGACAGGCGAGTGGAGACTGTGTGTCGACTTCAGACAGATCAACGCGAAGTCAGTGAAGGATGCCTACCCAATGCCGCGCATAAACTACATCCTAGATCAACTAAAGGAAGCGCGGTACATCAGCAGTTTGGACCTGAAGGATGGATACTGGCAGATCTCACTGGAAGAGAGTAGCGGGCAATATACGGCGTTCACGGTACCTGTTTCAGTGGAGGGTAATGCCGTTCGGACTTCACTCGGCGTCGGCAACGTTTCAGCGATTTTTGGACCAAGTAATTGGCCCCGAGATGTCACCTCACGCATTCGCTTACCAGGAAGACATAATAGTGATCGGTCGCACGCTGGAAGAACACAAAAGAAACCTGAGAGAAGTGTTCCGGGGTCTAAAGGAGGCAAACCTGAGGCTGAGTCCAGAAAAATGCCAATTCTTTAAGAAGGAACTGCTGTACCTGGGACATCGAGTGACTAGCGAGGGAATAGGAACAGATCCAGAAAAAGTAGCCGCCATCGCCGAACTAGAACCGCCATCGACCGTCAAAGAGCTCCGGCAATACCTAGGAGTAGCGTCGTGGTACCGCCGATTTGTACCAGATTTGACCCAGGACACCGAAAAGGGCGAAAGAGTAATCTCCTATTCGAGCCGAACACTGAACGGAGCGGAAAAGAACTATTCAACAACAGAGAAGGAGTGCTTGGCGATCGTCTGGGCGATCCGGAAGCTCAGGCCATATCTGGAAGGTTACCTTTTTAAGGTAGTAACCGACCACATGGCCCTGAAGTGGCTCAACAGCATCGAAAGCCCTTCAGGAAGAATCGCCAGATGGGCCCTGGAGTTACAACAGTACGACTTTGAGATAGCGTACAGAAAGGGTCAGCTAAACGTGGTGGCCGTCGCATTATCAAGACTACCACTACCAGAGACGCTACGAGGATTAAAAGAGGCATCGGCAACAATAGCTTCAGGAGGGTGCAGCTGGATCAAGGACATGGGCGAAAAGATAAGGACCAACCGCAGAAGTACTCGGACTATGTTATGGATGGTGAGACACTGTACAGAAACATACCTCACCGAAGACGTCGCGTCATGGAAGATGTGCTTCCCAAAGTCGCTACGGGAAACAGTGTTGAGGGAAAACCACGACGCACCGTCTGCGGGACATGTAGGAAGACGGAGGACAATTGCACGGTTGGCATCCCGATACTTCTGGCCAGTCATGCATAGAGACGCCCGAGATCACATAAGAAAATGCGAGATTTGCATGCGGTTTAAGCCCAATCAGATGCAGGCGGCCGGGAAGATGTTGACCCAAGTGCCGGAGGAACCATGGGCCACGGTATGTGCAGACTTCGTTGGACTCTTACCAAGATCGAAGCACGGGAACCAAATGCTGCTGGTCATGATAGACAGATTTTCGAAATGGACGGAACTGGTGCCCCTGCGCAGTGTGACAGCAGAGTCGCTCAAGAAGGCGTTTAGGGAGCGCATAGTCGCAAGGTACGGGGTCACGAAGGTGGTCATAACGGACAACGGAGTACAGTTTGCAAGCCGCATCTTTAAAAGTTTCCTGGCAGCAATTCACCGCACCATACACTCCACAAAAGAATCCGACCGAACGAGCAAACAGAACAGTCAAGACCATGATTGCGTGATTCGCAGGTCAGGACCAGAGAAGCTGGGACGAGAAGTGGCCGGAGATTATGCTAGCAGTGAGCACGAGCACATGGGAATCCGCCGGCGTTTAAATTTATTTATTTATTTATTTATTTGGCCAACAGTTGGTACCTTAACTGGCTACTTGTCTATTACTAAACTAAATACTAAGGGACGAAAGGTAATTGTAAAGGGTTTTCTTAATTAATTCCCTAGGGGAGCATGGGTCCAGCCGCATGTGAGATGGAAGTTTGTTCCAGTAGAACAAGGCTCTATACAGAGGCTCATTAAAAGCATAGTTAGCTCTATGTGCCGGAATAAAAAAAGGTTCAAATGACCTTAAAGACCTACCAGGTATGGAAAAGCCTATGCTACTCAGCAATGCAGGGCAGTCTATTTTGGAGGACAGCAGGTCACAAATAAAAACTAGTGCGCTAGTTGTTCTACGATCTTGTAGGGAAGAAAGGTGCACAAGACGACATTTCGCAGAGTAAGAGGGAACCGGGTCATTAAAGTTTAGAGAAAGAAGGGCAAAAGATAGGAATTTTTTTGAACACGCTCAATACGATTGATGTGTGTAGTACCAGTCGGACTCCAGACAAACGAAGCATATTCCAATCTGGACCTAATGAACGAAGAAAATAGGCTTAGTTTCGTGTACGGATCTTTAAATTGCGTGAAATTTCGTTTTACAAAACCATACATAGCGTCTGCCTTTGAAATTATGTAATTTATGTGATCCATGAAAGTAAATTTGGTATCAAACATAACTCCTAGGTCCAGTGATTCATTTCTTAAGGAAAGAACATGGGAACTAATGGAATAAGAGCTTAGGACATTAATTAATCGTTTGCTGTACCTAACGTAGAAACATTTTGCCACGTTCAGAGGCAACTTTTTACGAGAACACCAATTTCCCACTTTTACTAGGTCATTTTGAAGAAGTTCACTATCGGAGATTGAATTCACAGACCTATATATTTTAAGATCGTCCGCAAACAACAGGAATTCAGAATTTGTTATGCAATAGCTTAAATCATTAATGAAGATGATGAATAGAAACGGACCCAATGCACTTCCCTGAGGAAGGCCAGAAGTAGCCACATACGGGTTTGAGAAAACACCATTGCACTCTACTCTATAAATCCGCCCATCTAAATAAGATTTAAACCAATTTAATATCGATGATCCCAGTTTCTGCAATTTTGCCAATAAAGCATTATGGGAGACTTTGTCAAATGCTTTGGCGAAGTCGGTGTAGACTACATCAACTTGATGATGACTGATAAACGAGTGGATGCAAAAAAGATAAAACGTAGCTAAGTTAGTGGTAGTTGACCTTCCAGGCATAAAGCCATGTTGGTTAGGACTGATGATCCGACCAGCAAGAAAAGTTAGCTGCTTAGCTACAATTCGTTCAAACATTTTTGAGACATTACTTAGCTTTGCAATTGGCCTATAATTTGAAACAATATTTTTGTAACCAGACTTGAATATAGGAGAAACTGTGGCAAGTTTCCATCTATGCGAAAATACCCCAGTGGAAAGAGACTTGTTGAAGATCATTTTTAGGGGCTCATAAAGAACACCTATACAGTTTTTCAAAATAAATGGAGAATCAGAAACATCTAAGCACCCAAAATTTAGAATCGTGGCAATGGCACCGAGTGAATCATCGTCATTCCACAGCGAGCTCGGTTCAAAGTTAGATGCAAAGTACTTAGCAAATAGATTAGCGACCCCAATATCAGAAGAAGCTGAAAGACTTTTATACTTTTATACTTTTATATGACGTATGGGAAGGAAAGTAGGAGGTTGTACGTTTAGAATTGACAAAGTGCCAGAATGATTTAGGATTGGTAATTAGTTTACACTCTATATCAGCAATATATTGGCTGTATAAGAATTTATTGAGGAACTCAAACTCACGCTTATATTGTTTGTACCGATCAAAGTCAGCAGCTTCACCGCTTTCTATGTAGCGCTTATAGAATTTATTTCGGAGATTTTGGTATTTTTTTAGTCCTTGTGTGTACCAAGGTAGTCTATAAGAACTTTGAACTCTAGTTTTAGCGTATCTGCCTATAATAGTAGAGAGAAAAGATATAAAAACTTCATAGGTTGTATTCACATCCGCATGCGAGAGGACTTACGCCCATCTGATATCACAAATACCACTACGGATAGAATCGAAACTGCTAGAATTAATAAAGGTAAGAGGCAAGCGAGAATTATTTGGTGAGAAAATATAAGTAATTAAGATTAATTGGGGCTTGTGATGAGCATCACACGCGGCTAGAGGATTATCCCTGCAGCATAGAGTAAGGCATAAATCAGGGTGTACAAAAATTAGATCTAGAAGCTTATTTAAGTTATTTAATACATGGTTAATCTAGACTTATCCCATACTAAGAAGCTCATCGATGACTAAGATTTCGTGGGGAAGATGTAGATTACTGGGAACCATTGCTGAAGACTCAAGATCATGAGCCCACACGAGCGAAGATAGGTTGAAGTCGCCCAAAACACATATATTGGGGCCATCTTCCAGCTCCTGGTATAGGTGGGCAATGTTGTCCATATGCGCTTTATATAAATCAAAACTGCTGCTTGGGGGTATGAATGATACTGTCAAGAAAATTGTTTCCGTAGGACCAGCGAGAGATACACAGAGTTGGTCGAGCAGAGAATCCTCGTTCTGGAGACGAATAGCAATGCAACGCAGCTCACCCCGCACAGCAATTAAAACTCCGCCACCTCTGGAGCATCGTGTTTTAACGGAATCTCGATCCTTACGGAACACATGATAAGGATTTGTATCAAAGAATTCATTATCGAAGAAATCCATGTTGAGCCAGGTTTCAACAAAAATGATGACGTCATGATCACCATGAGACGTTGCCTGGAAAAGGGATTGAGCTTTCGTACGCATACCACCGATATTTTGAAAATAAATATTGAAATTTGTATTGTTAGCGCATATCCGGTCATCCATGGTCATGCTACCAATAACTGGTCCAGCATCATGGCCCGAATCCGTAAGAGGCCTCGCTGGGATTTTACCATAATTAATAAAATTATTTGTAAGAACCTTCAGTAAAGTAGTGGTACGGATACGAAAAGGCTGGTGATCGGCGCTCCAAATATTAGGTGGGCAGTCAATATTAGCATTCAAGATATAACTGCACGCAGGTGAATCCACTCCTGGAAATAATGAGCGAGAACGTACTACAGCAGCCGCAGTCCATTGTTGTTGTTGATGGCGAAAGCATCTCCAGAGAGCACCTTCAGAGAGAGCACTCTGAGAGGCTCGCCATCCAGCCAAATGTGTCGATAAAAGTTGTTGTAGAAAGTCGAACGTCAGAAAGGTAGAGACGGAGAGCGCATAATTATTAGGCGATGAAGAGTAAGAATCCAGCCGACTTTCTAGGTACTTCCGGAGAGAGACGCAAGATGATGAGAGCGCAACTCCGAGGAGCGCGCCGATATTAGAGCCAGGCGGACGGCGAAAGTCGCGCACAGCGGACAACAAAAGCTCCAGCTGATGTTGTTGATGGTGCAACGGGAGAGAGGCGCAAGATGATGAGAGCGCAACTCCGAGGAGCGCGCCGATATTAGAACCAGGTGGACTGCGAACGCCTCGCAAAGCAAACAACAAAAGCTCCGGCTGATGTTGTTGATGAAGCATCAGGAGAGCAACGGAAAATGATGTGAGCGCAACTCCGAGGAGCGCGCCGATATTCAAGCCAGGCGGACGGCGAATGTCGCACAAAGTGGACAACAAAAGCTCCGGCTGATGTTGTCGATGGTGCGTTAGGAGAGAGTCAGAAGATGAAGAGAGCGCAGTGAGAAAGGCAAGCAGCTGCCGATGTTGTTGCGAAAACGACTCCGACAAATGAGGAAAGGCTTGCAGACGATGTCCCGCAAAAGTATCGACGCCAGTGGCGTCGAACACTAGGGGTTTTTTGATGGCTGACTTGATGATCCCCTACCATAGAGATGAATAAATCTTTTGACCTTAACTGAGTTCGGCCAGAAATCGTTTTTGAAGACTATATCGTAAAGCTGATCGGGGATACCAAGCTTGAAATTTACAAACTTTAAAGTTGTAACGTCAACATCTTTTTTTACAAGTTTTGCACAAGTGAGAGAACTAGCATCCACCTTAAGCTTGGTGGACACATATTTTAAAACAGCATTCGGCTCTGTATCAGTTGCAAACTTTCCGACATGCAAAAATTTCTTGGTCGGCAAAACATGAAGGTCTTCGGCATTAGGAGCCACTCCAACAACATGTTTATTGGGCTTGTTGTTGTTCCTTCTCCTCTTATTTCGAACTTGTATGAAATTTCCTCTCTCCATATCAAGAGCATGATTAGAAGGGTCAACGACCGCGGAAGCCGTAGCAGCAGAAGCCGCATATGACTGGGGAGCTGCAGCTACGTTGGTAGGCCTCGGTAGACGAGGTTTGGAATTTACACTCTGATTCAATGCATCTTCTTTAGGGGGGAACGCCTCCAAGAATTTATTTTGAAGGCCCTGATATAAGCGCTCCAGGGCATTCAATTTATCATCGAATTCATCTATCTTAGAATGCGAATCATTCGCAACCACACAGCTATCACATTGCCACAGTATATTTGGATTTAATAAGAGTTTGAGCACATCATCCGGTAGGGCTACGCAAGAAGTATGATAGGCGCGACGGCACAAAGAAGAGCAGCGAACAGCATCCGAAGCGCGAAGCTGGGCCAATGTAACATCGATTTTGCACTCGGGACAGCGGGGATGTAACATAGCGAGAATTTTAAGCACGTCTGGACGCAAAGAAAGCTAGATGACGACTCCACTTTTAACTTTTAAATGACTGGTTCGATTTCAATAATTCAGATGCATCCCCATATTAGTGTCGGTAATTAGTGTAAAAAAAACAATAATTAGTATCTTTGCGAGTAATGCCAGGTCGGGCTTGAATCAGCTTTTGCAGGGTAGCACCGAAAAGCTTGTTCTAAGCCGAAATGGCGGACTTCTCAGCGGGCTGAAATTTCGGGTAATGGCCGAAACCAACGCCGCATGATTTTTGAACTTTCTTCTTAATTCAACCGACGTGACAGTCAGACGTAGAAAATGTTCATCGTACCAATTCGGTAAAGTTTCGATATATAAAAGCACTCGGCAGAATAAATTGAGCTAAAAGTGGCTTACACAAGTAACAAATCAAAGAAGTAAGGTATTTTTTTTTGCACAAATTCATTTTGTGTGCCTAATTTTTCTGATTTTTCAAGGTTGAAATTCTACGTTGCCGATACGGCAGCACGAGCGCATTTGCAAGGTTGGTAGAAAAAATTCTCAGTGATCGAAGTGATCTTACACGTAGGTCGTTCTCATTCGCTAGTTGCCCAGTTTGTCTCCATCCGTTGTCCAGAGGACCACCCACATCGACGAGCGATTCGGAGTTGCCCTGAGGAGCACCCGCATCGGCCACCAATCCAAGTTGCGCAGAGGGAAACCCCCTTTGGTCAGCGATCTCCAGTTGCCTTGGGGAGCACACCTATTTGTCTAGCGATCTGCAGTTGCCTGGGAGCACCCCTATTTGCTCAGCTATCAGCAGTTGCAGCAGGGAGCACCCTTATTATAGCCCGTCGAGGAGTATGCCTGCCCAACTAGATCGGACCTAACCCAAATCTTCAACATTTGAAATCTACCGCCTGGGCATCGATCTTAACCTTATTTGTAACCTCTAAACTCTCAAGCTGGCGAAAAAATTTTCACGTGAATAAGAGTGAGCAAGCAATTTCAAAACATGTGAAGAGACAGTCAACTTAAAACAAGAAGAAAAATTTATCGAAAGAATGAGTGATTTAATAATGAAGTAACAATAACTATATTATGGAAAATTTTGTTTTAATTAAATAATTAATAAGATAAAAAATAAGTAAAGATTTGGTTAATATACGGTTGCTCTCTCCCTGGAAAAAGTTTTCTTAAATTCGTTATGATTCGAAAAAATAATTAAACGTTTATAAGTACACATATATTCCAATGTCAATCAGGAAAATGCTTTGATTTCTTTTCCAGCCTATCTGTGTCGGAAGACCGATCGTCCGCCGAGGAACAAGCTGTGAGAGTGGTTTTTACTTTGCACTTTAGTCGAACGTAACACGTACAGTTATAATTTATTAATAAAAAAAGTGGCGCCCAAATGTGTGGGCCTCAATGAATAAAGTGTAATTCATTGAGACTCACATATGCATAAATTCAGCATTCTTTAACATTTTCTTTACTCTTTTTAAAGTTCTTTCTTAAATTTTAAATAATTCTTAAATTCTAAATTATTATTATGGAAAACAGATCGCGTGACTATTAGTTTTTCGGACTGTCCGATAGTTAAGAAATAACGTGAGAATTCTTCCTATAAATAGCAGAGAGGACAAGGTGTCTTGATCTGAGAAAAGCAGTAGCATAAACCAGAACTATATATATTTATTATATCACTGTGGACGGCAGTACACGTAGTGGCGAAGCGCGAAAGAGAGCGTGCGAAGACAACTACTATATATAGCCGCAGAATTGAAAATCTGCCATTATGGTCCGATCGTAACGAGTGATACACCAATCGAAAGGTAACGCAAAAACTAAGAAGACATACGAAGACTTTTGAAATATAGATTTGTTTGGGAGAAAAAGCGGTGAAAGTGTAAGAGTAAAAATTTAGAAAACTGGAGCTGCTGTATACGGTGGGGATAAAAGCCACCAGCTGTTTAGTTAGTTTTATTTTTACTGAAAATACGCTTCGATAGACACCTCATTTGTTGAAATACGATGTCCCGTTCAAAAGTAATTCAATAAACAAGATTTTCTTCTTCTTCCCAAAATGAAAATGTTTGTCCCTTTGTTTGTGGGTTTGTATGCATCCCATCTTAGTTTTAGGGTTTTGGAAACCCTATGAGTGTATAAAGTAGCTTGAAATAGAAAACGTTTGTTCTACGACTCTTGGAAAAACCCGCTAGTTTAGCGGACAATCCAAAAACAAAGCCAGATTTAAAATGCGTATAGTATCTAAACAACTAATGCTACAGAACCGTGCTATAAATCTCTGAAAAGATAATTTAATTTGCTAAATACTTTTTATACAGTAAAGTTGTCTGAATAAAATAGATTTAGAGTTATGACAAAAAGTTATTTTTTAAAACCACTTTTTGACTATTTTCTCAAAATGGAGTCGAACGATTTCATTTTAAGTTTCAAATCATATAGCCCTTGAGATCCTCAACTTTTGATTTATAACATTTTTTGCCCTAAAAATTACCGTTTGGAAGATATTAAGCGATAAAAAGTGCAACTCGTTTCAGCTTTAAGAGAATAACGAAGTAACAATAAATTATTATGGAAAAATTTAATTTAATTAAATAAAATAAGATGAAAAATAAGTAAGGAATCATCCTGTGCGCGGTTAATTTACGGTTATTTTCTCCCTGGCAAAAGTTTTTTTAAGTTCGTCTTTTTTTTTAAATAAAACATCTATAAGTGTACATATAATCCAATGTCAATGCAGAAAAATGCTTTGATTTCTTTTCCAGCCTACCTGCGTCGGAAGATCGATCGTTCGCCGAAGAACCAGCAGTGTGAGTTGTTTTTACCTTAATTTTAAATTAACAGAAAAACAAATGAAAACCAAAACCATTACTTAAAATTTAACCATGCCAATAACGAATTAAACCTCTTTGATATATTAAAATTTAAAAAAAAAAATAAACGTAAGTAACAAGCGCGATCCCCTGAAATATAATGACAATGAATATCAATATTTATAAAGGAACCAATTATTGAATTTCTTTTAAACATAAAACTGTTGTTATTATTATCCTACAATTGTGAACAATTATATTATGCGAACTTTTAGACAATCCTTACTTGTAACTATTTATACACACAATATACCAGGGTTCGAAAATAACTGTTATTTTTGTTTTTTCAAACAAAAAAATCACTAACAAGGAAAAGTCCTGGAAAAAATCCAACTACACCACAGACATTATTAAACAGTGTTTTTTTACATAACCGCAAAGATTTTTATTTTTCAGAGTTTTATTTTAAACTCATTAAAAAACACCAGTTTAAAAAAAAAATCGATGAAATACGCCTTCAAGGAAACCTTTGTTTGCCAGTAAGGTACATCTCCCTGATTAAGAAAAGGGCACTTAAAATTTTTTCTATGGTTCCAATTTTTTCAATGTGTAAAAAACGTTTTTCGCACTTTTTTATTTTTTAACTCGAGTTCTGATAAACCGAATTCGGCCATCAAGGACTCATTTTACAGTTAATAAAATGCCCTTTTTTTATACTTTATCATTGAGTTCCATTCATTAGTTTAGAAGCTACACTTCGTCAAAGTTGAAAAAGTTGAAAGAAATGCAAAATCGCTGGCATAAATGGCCTCTTTAAAAATACACTACTAAAAACCGAAATTAGTTTTATGTTGTTTTCTTGAAGGGTGAACCTTAACGGAGAATATGCGCCATTGATAACAACAATCCGTTGGTAAATCGATTTCATACGGATTTTTTAGGGTATATACCCAAATTCAGTATTCGGGTGCAGCGGCCGTTAAACATTTTAAATTTTCAGTGTTGGGGAACGTAAGAATTTAATGCAAGTTGTTATGCATTACGTCAAATTCATTGCATCAATGATGCGTATAAGAAAGTTAAAAAGCATTCTATTACCTGTAAAATGAGACTTTGATGGAGGAAATCGGTTTATTAGAACTCGAGTTAAAAAATAAAAAAGTGCGAAAAACGTTTTGTACACTTTAAAAAAATTGGTACCATAGAAAAAATTTTAAGTGCCCTTTTCTTAATCAGGGAGATGTATCTTACCGGAAAACAAAGGTTTCCTTGGAGGCGTATTTCTTCGATTTTTTTTGGAAACTCGTGTAATCGTTATTCTGTCAGTTTTATATTAAAGCCTAGTACTCACATCGACGAAAACCGCGAGCTAACCATAGGAGTGAGCGAGAGGCAAGCAGGCGGCTAAGGCTTTTCGTCCGGTCTGTTTTTCAGCGCGGTACTCAGATGAGCTAAGGATATACCAGAAAAAATAACAGATTTCTCGAGTGAATTTTCGATGAACGCCGTTAGCCGCGGCCCAAAGATAAAGAAATTTAATCTTTGGTGGTGTTCGTGCAGAAGCGGTGGCGAATTTTAAAATTTTAAATGGAAAAAAAACCCAAAAACGGTTAAAGGAGGTCAGTGTAGATGAAAAAGGACGCCTTATCCAAGCTGTTGCCAATTATTGTGGGACTTGACCGACAGGAAGCAATACCACAACGGGGCAAATCCGCAGAATAGTTGAAGCGCTGGAGAATCCCAGTGGGAAGGAACATGGGACATCGCTCGATCTCCGACGAGCTCTCTATTGAGGACTCCACCTCCACCAGCTACTTGACAGCTATGGCGGAGATGGACGACGCGCCGGCTTCTATAGGGAGGAGAAAATAAGGTCGCCCGCTAAGGAACATCTGGAGGAGCCATCACCAGCCATTATTAGCCAGCCTATTGGGACTCGGAGCTGGACTACAGATGGCGCTGGAAAGATGGCGAAGCATCCGTGAGAAGGAAGCCTTAAACTTATAATTTACATATATAAAAACATTCGTTGAACATTTCATTTATTTTTATTTTAATTTCTTTGTGCACCAGCAGACTCTTTTTTAAATTGCTCCAATTGATTTGTTTTCCGTTCGGCAACAAGCCCAGCTGCTTGATAGTAAGACCATGCCACATGCATTACGGGTCAACTTTGAAAACTTCGGTAACACTACAAAGATTAAGATTTTTCGACTAGTGAAACTCTTAGCCGATCTGAGTAATAGGCTTAAAGTTGAAAAATAAATCTTATTTTCTGAGATTTACTTTCCGCTTGAAAAATAACAGTTATTCTTTGAGTTTTATATAAAAATAAAGTAATAAAACTTATTCTCTGAGTTTCATTATTTAGATCAAACATAAAACTCAAAATCATATTGTGGCGGTTCTGTGGTTCATAGAAATGTGATTAAGAATTTAAAATACTAATTGCGCGGTTGGCTACTTTTTAAATTTTTTTTAGATACAAAGTTTATTTTTATTAATTTTTGTCGATTCTTACCCGTTTCCCCGTTTTCGGAACTAACACTGATGCACTAGGCCAGTATAGGCAATTTATTTTGTTAGCCGAAAGTGTACTCTTATATATAACTAGTCGGATATGTATATAAGTCTGTATGTACTGTAAAGTCTGCCTACTATTAAAACATTAAGTTTTCCCATGTGCGACATATATTGAATATACACATAATCCCGGTCACCCGTAGGGACGACGGCAAGCTACAAAACCTCAGCGCCCGAGCAAACAAGGTCAGGCGCACAGCGAACGGGAACCTTCTTCTGGAGCTCAACAGAAGCGAGGACACCAGCATGGAGGCAATAAAACAGAGCCTTGAGCCGGTTCTAGGAGAAGCGACTGCGGTGCGAGCGCCATCCGAAAGCGCGAGGACAAAGACGGTGGTGATTAGCGACCTTAACCCGCTAGTTGTGGCCGAAGATGTCACCAAAGCTCTGGTGGACCAATTCGCCGTCAACGCCGAATCGGTTAAGCTGAGGAGTCTACGTCCATCATAAAGAGACACAGAGCAGAGCCGATTCTCGGTAAGGGCAAAATCAAGCTAGGATGGTCCGTCTGCAAAGTGAAGGAGAGGGACTCGCAGCCCAGGTGCTATAAGTGCCTGGAGGTGGGGCACATTGCTATAAAGTGCCATAGTAAAGTGGACACAAGCGGGTGCTGCATTAAGTGCGGCAAGTCGGGGCACAAAATCGCTCAATGTCCCAACGAGAGCGTATGCTTTTTATGCACCGAAGGAGGACTGAAGTCGAGGAACCACCAAGCAGGAAGCAGGTGGTGCCCTCACGCCGCAAAAAGAGCCGTAGCCGAACCCCGCGTATGGAAGTGATCCAGATAAATCTGAATCACTGCCGGGCTGCGCAGGACCTACTCCTGCAGTCAGTGAGGGAATGTAAGGCGGATCTGGCTGTCATCAGCGAACCTTACAAAGTCAAAGACGACGGCGACGACGTAATGGCACATCGCGCAAGGCCGCGATATGGCTGTGCAAAAGAAACGCAAATCTTTTCTGGACGTGCATAAGGGTTCGGGTTTCGTCCGAGCTCGAATAGGCGAAATGTGGGTCTACAGCTGCCATCTAGCACCTAGCCTCTCCACGACGGACTTTAGCCGTGCAATGGACACGATCGCATTCGATGCAAGGGGCCGTTACCCTACTATCATCGCAGGCGACTTCAACGCGTGGGCCGAAGAATGGGGGTGCCCCACAAGTAACATAAGGGGGCGAACCCTACTCAATGCCTTTGCAACGCTAGACGTTGTGCTACTAAATGAAGGGACGCAGGAGACTTTCAATTGGGCTAAAGCTGGGTCTATCATAGACCTCACATCTGTGAGCTCCGCGCTAGCCCGACGTTCTCACTGGAGAATCGGCGACTTCTGCACGGCCAGCGACCACGAGGCAATCCTATGCACAGTGGGCATACGCCCGGGACCAGGAACCCTGAACAAAGTAGTCAAGGGCTACCGCCAGAAGACGCTGAACGCCGAGGAGATGAGCAGGTGCCTTGCCGACATGCACTTCTTCACGGAAGCAGACGCAAACACCAACGCCGACGGGATAGCAGACAGCCTGGAGGATGCGTGCAGGGCAGGGATACTGCAGCGCAAACCGTTCAGAAGTACCTTGGTGGAACTCTGAAATAGCGACCCTTAGAAGGACATGCCTCAGAGCCAGAAGAGCTCTTCAACGGTCAAGAAGGACCGACAGGGCCGAGGCCGCACACGCCGCCTTCAAGCAAGCCATGAGGTCCCTGAAGCACGCCATCCTGAACAGCAAACGGGAATGTTTCCTGAAGCTATGCGACGCAGCCGAACAGGATCCGTGGGGTGGGGCCTACAAACTCGTGATAAAGCGAGTAAACGCAGCCAGCCGCTCTCCAACGGACCCTGAAACCCTTAGTGAGATTGTTCGCACATTGTTTCCTTCGGGTAGCGTCAAAGAGAGTACACAGTACGAAACGAGGGAGATCGAGGAAGTAACGGAGGCCGAGGTTGCTGAAGCAGGACGCAGCCTGCATAACAATAAAGCCCCAATACCCGACGCAGTGCCCAACAGATCAACGAAGCTGTCGCTTGCGCCTCGGCCGGGCACTTTCGGGTCCAGAAGCTGTTGCTACTAAACAAACCTAGGAAGCCGCCTGGTGAAGCTTTCTCCTACAGGCCAATTTGTCTGCTTGACACAGTTGGCAAAGTGTTTGAGAAGCTTATCTCGAAACGGCTCAGCCTGGCCGTAGATGCGGCTGGTCCCCTATCCCCCACCTAGTTTGGCTTCCGGAAAGGAAAGTCCTCACTAGACGCGATCCGAACGGTCACCGGGATAGCTACGGAAGCCATACGCGGGAAGCGTTGGAAAGGCGGTACAAAGAAGTACTGTCACGGTCGACATTATTAACGCCTTCAACACGGTGCACTGGACAAGAATTATGCAGGCATAGTCGACAGCTACCTTGGCGAAAGGGATCTGCTGTTCGATACGAGCGACGGCCCAAAAGAGTACAACGTTACTGCTGGGGTCCCAAAAGGATCGGTTCTGAGCCCCCTGTTGTTAAACACAATGTACGATGGCTTCCCATGTTTGCCAACGTTCACGTGACTGGCTTCGCGGTCGACGTCGCCATTACGATCGTGGCTAAGACGACATCCGAGGAGGAGGACATGGCCAACACAGCGGTAAGGAAAGTGGAGTCATGACTGTCACTTGCCGGGCTTCAACTCGCGGCACATAAGACAGAGGCTGTTCTTATAAGCAGCCGGCAACTCGTCGAGACGGCCAAGCTGACGGTTGGAGGGGTCGACATAGTCTCCCAAAGAGCTATCAAATATCTAGGCGTCATGATTGACACCAGGTTGTCTTATAAAGAGCACCTGGAGTATGCCAACAAAAAGGGCGCCGCGACCGCCAGATCGCTCGCGCAGATTCTTCTGAACACGCGGGGCCCAAAGCAAGAACGGAGGAAATGGGTTAAAGCCGTCACGACGCCCTCGTACATGAGTAGCTTGGCACGCACGCACAGACTATGTGCCACCAGGATATTCTGTGCCTTCCGGACAATCTCCGAGGAAGCGCTGGTCATCGCTGGTCTAGTTCCAGTACAAGAGCTAGTAAGAGAGGCAGTAGAAGTGGATGAAACGGTCACGAGCACGGACGACCAATCTATGCGCGAGGCGCGACGGCCCGCGAGAGAGAGATCCATCTCTCGGTGGGATCAGAGATGGGATTCCGCGACCTCTGGGCGCTGGATCCACGCTCTCATTCCCGTCTTGAGTCCTTGGCTGGAAAGGAGGCACGGGCAGGTGGACCTTGTACCTAAAGAAGTACGGACACGATACAAGAGACAGATGCCCATCCTGCCCCAGCACGCTAGTGCCAACAATGTTACGAGGCCAAATGGAGTGGGACGCGACGGCCAAATTTGCCGCGTCTCTAATGCGAAAACTCAGGATAGCTGAGAGATAGAGGCGAGGCCTGGACACGTGAGCTGCCGCGGTTGTGCGAAGCATTGCTTTGCGGCCGTACCGCACAACCTCTACAGTTTACGCCCATTTATTTCTATGTATACTTATTAGTAGATGTTAGTCAATAAAGTAAAAAAGGAATACAACAAACTATACACATATACTTTACATCTACAATTATATACACCTGTGAAGCCCAGTATTCACGCAGGCGGTTCAATACTTGATTTAACTTTTTTTCTCGCTGAAATTTTTTTACCCTGTTGTAACTCAACTAAGAAAAATGTAATATGTTATATGAAAATTAACTGATTATTAAAAAAAAAGTAACTAACTGAACTCAGCTGATGTCTCTGCAGTCCTAGGGTATACAAGGGATCACCAGAGTTATGCTCTAGCAGCAGGTGGTCATAGGTTGGGTGGGCAATATGCGAGCCCAATTGCATCCAAGGCTTTGCAATTAACAAATCTCTCTTTTTCTTTCCCACTTTTCCTTTTGATAACTTCCTTCTTGCTTCTCAAAACTTTATTTTTGTAAATTATGCATATTTTCTTCTAGTTTAGTAACTAGCTTTCGATATTGTCGCATGCACGCTCAATTGTGATCCTAATAATAGTAATCCGTAGACAGTGTCCAGATCTGTACGAGCAAGACCTCCACCCCCCAAGCCGACGAGCATGTGCCGGCATATATAGCGTGCCCAGCCAATATAGATCCTTGGAATCATTTAAAGTACTTTGCACTTTGGTCGAACGTTACACGCTACAACGAGTAACGGGTATAATTAATAATTAATATTATTGCATGACAATTTTATTTAGACTTTGCCCATTGCTTCATAACGTTGTGGGAATCCTAGTTTCTAAAATCCTTCCACACCTTCTTGAATCTTCTCTTCGGTCAAAAAGTTTGAGGACAAGTACTCCGGAGCCATAACAGATATGACTTCGATACAGAATTCCTTTACAATTTTGCATTCCATGGTTGTTGATATGCCAAAGAATCTGCCAGTAGTTCTGTACTCCGAGGATGACCCAAGCGAATTGGGGACAATAGCAGTTTATCCAATGGAATGGCTGGGCGAAGCACTGTTTCTTTTTTTGGCTTGGCCTGGCAGAAGCTCCCCCCATGACTCTTGAAACTTCCTGTCAACGCGGAAGATTCCTTGAAGAGTTCATCCGAACTTTGTTGCGCTTCAGTCCCCCAAAACATTCCATTTCGATTTTTATCCATATACAAATGTGAATTTATACAGGGGTGGTCAAAAGTATTTTCACAAAACATAAGTTAAATATACTCATAATTTGAACTTACTTCTTGTTAACTTTGGTATCAATAGAAAGGTAATTTAAATGCCGTTTGAATGATACAATACAATTCTTAACCCATTCAGTACTTATTGAAAAGGACGAATTTGTGTAAACATCTACTTTTTAAACTTTTTTCCTCGACTTGAAAACTTATATTTTTTGACTCAAAAAGTTTCTTCAAACAAAAGTAATAGTAACTGCAAAAAGAATTTTTCAAAAATCATTTTGCTTATACTTTTTATGATGTATCAATGACATGTTATTTAAATCCATTGTTTACTTTAGCCCGTAAATTACAAGCACACAGAACAGCTGTTGATTCCCATTTGAGATGAGATAGTATTCGCTTAGACTCGCTGATTATCGGGAGGGCACAGAAATGTTTTAGCGCTTAGAAAATGGGAGCTGTTGCGGCCGGTGGGTATAAATGCCCCTGGTTTTTAGCCAAGATTTATTTATAATAGAATATGCGTCGACTGAAATCTCATTCGTTAAAATCCAATGCTCCGTTCAAAAGATTTTCCAAAAACAAGATGTTTGTCCCTTTGTTTGTGGGTTTGTATGAATCCCTTTTTGTTTAAGGGTCTTGGGAACTTTATGGCTGTATTAAAATGATCGAGATGGGAAACTTTTGTTCTAAGATTTTTGAAAAAATCCACTAGTTTAGCGGGAGTCCCAAAAAAATTGCTAGATTTTAATGGCTTATAGCTTCCAAACAACTAAAGCTACAGACGGGTGCTATATGTCGCTGAAAGGGTAATTTAATATGCTCATCACACTGCCTTCGCTTAAATTCTCTAACTACAATAAATTAACAGTTAAAGAAGAAAGTTTTATAAAACCACTTTTTGCCAATTTTCTTAGAATTGGTTCAAACGATTTCATTTTAAATATCAAACTATATAGCCCTTGAGGTTTCTCAACT
This sequence comes from Drosophila subpulchrella, assembly GCF_014743375.2. Taxonomy (NCBI): domain Eukaryota; kingdom Metazoa; phylum Arthropoda; class Insecta; order Diptera; family Drosophilidae; genus Drosophila; species Drosophila subpulchrella. Next base: position 28,145 of record NW_023665641.1, read on the forward strand.
TTTAATCTAAAACACTTTTTGTCTTTCAAATTACCGTTAGGAAGTTATTGAGCAATAAAAAGTGCAACCCGTTTCAGTTCAGTACGAAAAACATTTTATGCTTGCCTTCAATGCGACGCCCCGTCTGACGCCCATAAACCGCCCAAAACTAATGCTCCAAAAGTTTTCATGTTAGCAAAATATGTTCACGATTGATCTTTAAAATATTTTGTTACGCCCACAAACTTCAAGAAATCGAAAATTTAAACGCTGATATCTCGGAAACTATCAAAGATAGAGAATTATGATTTCATTTTCTGATTTCTTAGCTTTGTGCGCAGCGTTAGTTTGTCAAGCAAACATGCCACGCCTCCTGTGACGCCCACAAGCCACTTGAAGTTTTCATGCTAGAAAAAAAAAATGATCTGAAATGTATTGTTCTCATCAAATCCTATCGATTGATTTAGATCAAAATCAAAGTCGAAAAGTTTACCACGCCCACTCTAACGCCCACAACCTGCCTAAAACTCCATTTGTCTCGTCAATACCCTTGAGTTCCAAAGAAAAAGTTTCACATGTGAATCACCTTGGGAATCACGTGGGACATGTCCTCTTGCACAAGTGAAGAACAAGTGACGCTCCATACAGAAAATTGTATGGGATGTCCGCATTTTCACAAGTGAAAATTCAGTTGAAAATTTTTCGAAGACCTACGGGATTTCACTTCATTTTTCTTATGGCCTGTCACGTGCCGGTGACACGTCCCAAGTGAATCACTTGTGAAAATCAGAACTTTTCCATGAGTTTTCACTTGTGAAATCACTTGCAAGTGACACGTCCCAAGTGAAACCACTTGGGAAAATCCGAATTTTTCCATGAGTTTTCACTTATGAAAATATAGAATTTAAAATACATACATTTTATTTACTTTTAAATTCATTTTAATTAAATAGTGTTATTTAGGTTATCTGTTAAAGGACAATTATTATAGTAAGCCTAGTTTTATGTAACGTTATTGGATTTTTACATTGGTCATCGCTTTCCTTAAACCTTTGTCCGGTCCTCCGAATCCTTGGCCAACGCTCCTAAAAAATGTATGGGGATATGATTAAAAAATGCGTTTTACTTGTTTATTTGTACATTTACCTTTTAGAGCTGTGTATAAACCCTTTGCGGGATTTTTTTTGGCACAAAACATTTCGTCATCCACTTTCGGCTAACGGAACCCATTGAATACCTTCAAAATTTACGAACTTGAAACTAAGATCAATGCACAACATCTTAAACTTAATATAGCACTTACCTGAATTTATTATATTAACTTAAAGAGACGATTAAAGTAACTCTGCTGCGCACAATTAAAATGGATGCTTCCCTTTCAATCACTCAAATAGAATGCACCAAGTCTTCTCACCCCTTTACTTGATTTATTTTGTTTTCTCTTCGCTGTTGGCGCGTGCCACTGCACTTATACCCTTTCTAAGGCGAAATATATCCGACTATATAATTTGTACTTCTTAAGTAAAAAATACATACGAATTTTTTAAAAATGTTAATACTAACACTATTAATGTTTTAAATATTGAAATTAATATTAACGGACTAATTTTCTATAATTACACTAAAAATAAGTAAACATAACATTATAAGTAAATCCAAATTACTTAATTTTACTATAATCAAATAATTTACTTTTATAACACAATATAAGTTGTATATTTTCGATACACAATAATGCTCCTAAAATATTAGGGCATTCACATGTCGCTGCTCCACGAAAATTTATCCGCCGAAAATTAGTCGCTAGCCGAAAAAAATAGCGGACCGGCCGAAACTTGTCTCTGCGAGCGCGGAGTGCAGGCAGATTATAAGACAAGAAAGAGAGGGAAATATCCGAATATCTGCCTCTCTTTGTTGCACGATCGTTTTCGTGGGCAGTCTTCTACGGCTGCGCCGACTGCTCTGCTGACGTCAACAGCGGCACAGCGTTTTAGGCACAAAAAAAGCTTTTTGCCTTGAGCCATGTCACCGCGTCCCTACTGCAGAACTGAAGGGTACCTATTGATTGGCCTAAATAAAGTTTGCACAAACGCCCATAACGCTTAAATCTGCCTGTCGCCAACATGAACAGACATTGAAATCGGGGTAGGTGATGCTTTACAATCTCGCTTTGCAGCTTGCATATCTTCATCTCCCATTTGCTCCCTTTAGCTGAGTAACGGGTATCTGATAGTCGAGGCACTCGACTATATCGTACTTTTTTGCTTTTCATAAAAGCACTCGAATTTAGCTAAGAGTGGTTTTTCCGAGTAACAAATCAAAGGAGTGAATTTTTCTATTTTGCGCAAATTCATTTCTCCTGCTGAATTTTTGTGCTTTTTCAAGACTGAAATTCTACGATTCCCGATACGGTCGCCACGGCAAACCAGCAGCGCGAGTGCATTTGAAAGGTTGGAAGAAAAAGTTCTCAGTGATCGAAGGTTAGATCGGCCCTATGTGGTAGTTATTATCCCAATTTGAATATGTTGTTTCAACTTAGATTTGCACGTCAACCTTTTGCTTAGAGTTCTCTTTATTTAATGAATTCTTAAGGCTATTACAATTCTTTGTACAGCTACTGAGAGTGTAGCTGCGCCGCCAGAGACGCCGGCAGAGCAGCGTTCAATGCTTATGTATAGATGTATGTATTAGTAGCCGCTGGAGAAGAGTCGCCGGCGCGGAGGGGAGGTCTTATGTTCACTTGGTGACAGAGCGGTCGCGCATGTCGAATATGCAGACTCAGCACTGTCCAGTCCCAGTGCACTAAACGGCGATCATATTACCGGGCACTTGAAGAACTGTTTGGGACTTGTATTTGTGGCTTACTTATTGTGGCCAAGTGCTACAATGTATGTATATGTAATAATATTAATGCGAAACACTGAGTACAGTGTGCAGTCAATATGTAAACATACTACATCTCCTTCCTTTAGAAAAATAACGAAATTATATGGAGTTATTTTCTTAGTATATTATGTTGTACATAAGAATTTTTTTTTTTGTGTAATTACGTTTTTACTTCTATGTATGGCCATACTTGAAATATTTGTAAGAGTAATGAACTGATTATGAAATAAAAGTTTTTAGTCTATCTTTATGTACTGTTTGCTTGTTATTTTTATTGTTTGAAATTATTATATTTTCGTTATCTTCTAAACTTTCTACCTTATATGGTCCAGTATATTTAGAATCTAGCTTATGTCCTGTTTCATTTTGCTCTTTTATCTCCTATAGATATATCTATGTTATTAGTCGTAATGTCATAAAATTCTTTGTTTTTTCTCTTATTTTCCTCTATCATAATTCTAGCTCTTCTATGTGCTATTTCTAATCTATATTTACTCTCTCTCTAGCATAATCATGTTATATGTTATATATAGGCTCTATTTTTTTTATGGTATTGAATTGTTTTGGCAAATTCGATGTTTTGCCAAAAACTAACTCATATGGACAGTAATCATGTGCCATTGAGGGTGTAGTGTTGAAGCAGTATACGAAATATTTTAACCATACGTCCCAATCATTTTTATCAATCGATATGTATGAGCGTATGTATTCGTTAAATGTTCTGTGACTTCTTTCTACGGTTCCAACTGTCTGGTGGTGGTGTGCTGTATAAGTTATATTTTTAATTTTTAAATATTTGCACAAGTCGTTTATGATTGAATTTTTATATTCGGTTACCATGTCCGAAATGAACGTCTTCATTGGACCGTACCTTAATATAAAAGATTTGAAAATAGCTCTTGCGACAGTGTTTGCACTTTTATTGGCAATTGGAATGGCAACTAAATATTTTGTTAGATCACATATAAGTGTGACTGCATATTCGTTACCATTCTCTGATTTTGGTAGCGGACCAATTGTGTCTACTATCACTCTGTCGAAAGCATTTATTGGAATGTCTTTTATTGTCATAGGAGTCTTTGTATGTGTTGTCACTTTTGATTTTTGGCATTTTTGACATTTTCTTATGTACTTAGTAATATATCGGGTCATACCTTTCCAATAATAATATCTTTTGACCTTGGCCAAGGTTTTAGTTATGCCAGTGTGACCTCCTTGTACTGGATCGTTATGAAATGTAGACAGTATAGCTTCTTTTTCTTTATCATTATATATTACGGTCACCGGGTTGAGTAGCGCTACTCTCAATGATTTCAGTGTCTTATTGCCCATTTTTTTAAAATCATCTATTTAAACTTGTTCAAAGATATTTTCCCACGGTGCCACTTTTAGTTGGCTGATTTTATATATACCGGCTTGCATTTCAAGCCTTTGGAAGAACTGACCTAAGTCAAGAATTCCATTGGTAAATAAATCGCTAACATTATATCTTGCAGTAATTTGTTTTCCATGTTTGAAGAAACAGGTCATATTATTTACGTGCAAGGTCACTACTTATCCGTATACGTTGGGCTTTGAAGCTTTTTCTATAGATTGCCTAGGCAACTCTATTTATTTTTCTCCTGCGCAGGATTTCTGTCTACCTTGATATCTTGTAGTGACTTTATTTATATTTCTGGTAATGTCTTTTAGCTCTTCGATGGTTATTCGCGATAACGCATCTGCTACGTAATTATCTTTATCCTTTAGATACTCTACAGTCGAACTCTTCTAGTTCAAGCCTTATTCGCGTGAGTTTGGAACTCGGATTTATCATGGAAAATAGGTACGTAAGTGGTCTGTTTTGACAGTGAAGTGTCTACCATAAATATATGGTCTGAAGTGCGTTATTGCCCAATGAATTGCTGTAAGTTCTTGTTCCGTTGTACTTTTGTTACTTTCACCCTTTGTAAACGATCTTGATGCGTATGCAACTGGGAGTTGAAGTCCATTTTTGTTTTGCGTTAAAACTGCTCCACAAGCTTGCTTACTAGCATCTGTTATTATGTAAAATTCTTTACTGAAATCTGGGTATTGTAACAATGTTGGTTTTATTAAGCCTTTTTAAGATGTTCGAACGCATGCTGGCAGTCAGCTGTCCATTCAAATTTTACATTTTTTTTGCATAACTTAGTTATGTGACGAGAATAGTCGGCAAAGTTTTTAATAAAACGTGTTTAATAATTGCAGAATGCAACAAATCTTCTAGCGCTGTCCGCATCGTGTGGGACTGGATAATTTTTTATGACGTCGTATTTTTTGTCGTCGGGCAAGATTCCTTTATCAGTGCATTTATGTCCTAGAAAAGTGACTTCATGCATAAAATATGAGCATTTTTCAGGATCTAACTTCAGGTTGTATTTCCTACATTTCTCAAAAACATCAGATAAGTTTTTAAGCATATGTTTTTCGGAACAGCCAAGGACTATTAGATCATCCATGTAAAGGAATGCTTGAGAAGGATCTAGTCCAGAGAATGCTATAGTCATCATCGTCTGAAAAGAGTTTGGCGCTATTTTTAAGCCGAATGGTAATCGCGTGAAGCGATACGAACCATTGCTTGTCGAGAAGGACGTTATATCTCTAGAGCTTTTTTCAAGCTCGATTTGGTGAAAACCTGACATTAAGTCGAGACATGAAAAATATTTTGCTCTACCTATTTGGTCTAAAATGTCATCAATTCTGGGTAGAGGGAACATATCAGACAATAATTTTTTATTGATCTGACGATAGTCAATTACTAATCGCCATTTCTTTAAACCTGAGCCCGGGATGGACTTTTTCGGAACTAATAAGAGTGGGCTGTTATATGCAGATACAGATGGTTCCACAATTTTATCTTTTATTAATTTTTGTACCTCGGCTTGAATTTCGTCTTTTTGACTGTGAGGACTTCTGCAGTTTTTGATATAAACCGCTACTTCATCCTTCAATCTCAGCTTTTGTTTATAAAAATTATTTGTACTTAACGATTCGGTTTCCAACCCGAATACATCGCTATATTGTGTGCATAGATTTGACAGTTGTCTCCGGAATTGTGGAGGACAATTTTTGGAAAGTTGAGATAATACAAACTTTTCTCTATTTTCTTTGCTTGATTGAACTACGTCGTAGTTCGAAAGTGATTCATAATTTAATTTATTAATGCTAACTACTTTATCTGTATTTGTTGTGTTAAGTAGTCTAATGAATGCATTTTCAGGGGATGCTATGGTATTTGCTATGTATATACCATGCTCAATTTTTTGGTTTGGAATCAACACACTGTCTTCAATTGAATCTATTTTAATTTTTCGGACAACTTGGGATCTTGCTGGCAGAATTATGGAGTTATTGCCAGAACTGTATGTTATCGGAACATAAATTGGGAATTTTAAGTTATTTGGTCTAATTATAAGCCAATCTTCGGATTGCTTGAAGTCTAACTGACAGTTGTATTTTTTGATAAAGTCGATTCGTAATATTCCATCACAGGGAATGGCGAATTGTAAATTTACAATATGAAAATTATGTGGAATTATATATTTAGAAGTCTGCATCTCAATGGATATTTGTCCTATAGATTTTGAAATTTCTTGACTGATTCCTTGTATGTTTATAACATAGTCGGATTGAATGTTTGGAAAAACATCTGAATTTTCTTTGAATATAAATATGTCCGCACCAGTGTCTACTAAAAATACAAGTTCTTTTCCGGTTGCGACATTTATGAAAGTTACAAATATATTTTGGCTGAGATTGATTGTGTGAATTTTTGTGGTCCCTATTGCTCGGTATCTAAAGGTTGTTGGGAGTTTCCCGAAACGTTTTGGGCTACCCTTACATTATTGTTATTATTATTGTAATAGTAATAACCCCTATTTTGGTGGTTATTTCCTCTATTACTTCCTCTATTTTGGCCTCGTCCTCTATTATTGTTATAGTAACCAAGGTCACTATTATTGCTGTTATAAAAGCGGAAATTACCTCTTCCACGGTAATTTCCACGGTTACTTCTATTGTAAAACAGGACCGTGTTTGATTGGCCTGTTGCATCTGTACAACTGTTTACGAATTTGGACATGGCATCATCCAATGTGTTGAATGTGCCAGCCTCCATGATAAGTTTAATCTTATCGATTGTACAGTTTTTGGTCATTGCTTTGGCGGCATGTGTTTTGCTGTACTGGGTGGCTAATTCTGAGGACAGTCCGTCATTTATGTAGGCTCCTTCTAGTGCCTTTGCCAATTTCTCTACTTCTTGAACGTATTGATTGGCTGTTTTCTGTCTCTGTTGGAGATTCAATAGTTTTGCCGAAATGACATCTACTGATTCTCCTTTAACTTTAGTTTCTCCATTATTTCTGAGATTGAATTCTCATTGTCTATTAAGTTTCGTGCATGGCCTTTTAGCTTAGTCTTGATCAGATTAACTGCTAAAGCTTCATGTGATTCCTTCAGGGAGTTTACCAAATTTAAGGAATCTAAGAACTCTGGTATGAGTGATGAGGCTAATTTTAGGAATGTGATAGCCATTTTTTCTTGCTCCGGTATTATGACTGGTTTATCCTCAACAGTACTACAATTAGTTTCAGGTTCTAACCAATTTTCTTCTTCTGCCTCAGGTAATGTGATTACGGCATTATTGTTAAATCATTTATATTTTTCTCGTCAATATTTTCTTCTTCTTCTTCTGAATCTATTTTTTCAGTAGTATCGGTATCTGACTCTAGTTGTTGACTAGGCTCAGCCGTCAGTGGGGTATTAAGAACAGTGGGAATAGATATATCCAAAAAGTATTTTTCTTTGACAGAAATAAGATTGGATCTTATCCGTAGGATTATTTTTGAGGCATATGACCAGTGTGACTGGTTTAGTTTTTCTCTGTTATTATGTACTAGCGTTCGTGCTTCATTAAAGCATTCTACTAGTATTTTAGCGTGTTTGTTTATGGTGCCTTCTTGTATATTTCTGTTTTGATTTAGGCATTTAAAGGACTTGTCAAACGTATTTTTTACTTCTGTCAGCCTATCCTTTATTTCTTTCCATTCCATGCTGCTTTTATCACTGTTACATTACCAAGAACCGGATCTTTATTTACTTCCGAAAAAATTTTACAATTTGGTACTGTACTCAGAATAATTCCTTTTTGTGTTGCAGTGCAATGGATCAATGGTGAAAATTGTAGGTTATATCTTTCAATGTATTAATTTTCGAGTTCATTGATTGACATTGGTGAGTTGTGCAATTGAAGTATGGCTTGCACTCGCTCAGAAAATTCAGGGTCCTTTCTCAAGGTTTCCCTTATCGCTTTATTTGTCGGCATAATTAAAATATTTTTAGCGACGCTTGTGTTTATTGTTCACCTATTTTTCCATTCGTACCTATCCATCTATTTGCATAAGAAATTACAGGGGCTCTGTTATCTTTTGATTTATCAAAAATACCCTATTCTCTATTCTCAAAATCTAGTGCTCTTTTTTTTGTGTTCTTTTACGATCATGTTTTTTTTTCTTTTAGTTTTTATTTATTAGCTTTATTTTTTATTTTATTAATTTCTTTGTTTAGAAATTATGATTCTTAGACAATCAATTCATTTCTCATTACTTAGACCATTATTTTGAAAAAGGTTTTTTTTTTTCAATTTATATATATTTATTTCAAGATGTTGGAATATATATTTCATTATAATTATCATGATGTTGTGTGTGTGTACTTAGATCTTATCTAGATCATTTGCTTGGCTTATGGCCCTTTTTGTTATACATCTATTGTGTAATAGGTATGCTTTATAAAGTATATATCCGCACAAAATTTGGACAATTATCAATAACAATATATTTGTTAAATGGGGATCGATATTGGTCGATTCTATTTTATTAATCACGTTTGCAGTGGAGTCCACTGTTTTCGTATCGATCAATCCCATTGTGTTCATATAACTTATCTCATTACTTGTAACTTACTTATACTATTACTATTCATTAGATTTTTATTTCTTATTTTTGGGTATTTCTTTTTTTGTAATTTGTTTAGTTTTTTAAGTTTTAGTTTTGATTTTTTTTTATTGAGAAAAAAATTACAGTTCTCTGCCTATTTGTTCGTATAGCTTTACGGGCTATACTCCTAATGGGCAGAAAGGGTTCCTCTCAATTTTACAAATTTGAATTATAATAACATATATTAACTTAAATTTGTTTTGATTATTACTTTTATTTAAATCCGCTTTTCTTCAGACCCTCTATTGCATCAGCTGGGCATCGCCGGGGTTGGCACGCTGCTGCTCCGTCGACGGCGTAGGGGTTTTGGCTTGCCACCCACACTTGTAGTTTCTGCTGCTGCTGTCCGGGGCCTCTGGGCTCAGGCGGTACCGGTGCCGGTCGTCGCACAGGTTTTTTGTTTCGGTTTTTCTCCTCAGGTCATTTCGCAGTGGGGGCTTTCCAGCGGTCCAGGGCAGTCCTTCGGGCACGTTTTTTCTCTTTTGGGGAGAGGCTTCGGGAGAGGAGGTGTTATTTTTGAATTTATAACTTTTATGGCTGAGTGAGCTGGAGTTAGTGGCTTTTTTTGCTCGATACTTGATTTTAAAAAATCAAGTTCAATTTGTAGTTTTTGGGCAGTTGCCCATGGGGGTTGTGGTTGTTTCTTGAATAATAGCCACTTTACGTGCGCTATTATTTTGTTTATTTTATGCTTCACGCCCCCGCGTTTAGCCATAACTCCATCTCTACTCACTCAGTTTTTTCAGTGGCCTCCAGATAATTTTTGTTCCTCCAGTCCAATTTCCGCCAGCTCATCAGTTTTTTTTTCATTTACTGGGTTGTGGGTTGAGGTCCTGCGATCTTCTGAGGTCCTGTCACGGTCGCCATGTGGTAGTTATTATCCCAATTTGAATATGTTGTTTCAATTTAGATTTGCACGTCAGCCTTTTGCTTAGAGTTCTCTTTATTTAATGAATTCTTAAGGCTATTACAATTCTTTGTATAGCTACTGAGAGTGTAGCTGCGCCGCCAGAGACGCCGGCAGAGCAGCGTTCAATGCTTATGTATAGATGTATGTATTAGTAGTAGAGGTGTCAAAACATCGATGAAAACATCGATGCATCGATGTTTTTGAAATTTTCTAAATCATCGATGTTTTTTTTCAACCATCGATGTTTCTGTTCCGTCACTATTAAGAAAAAAGGCAAAGGAAAGGTACGTAAAAGAGCAGAGCCAGGAGAAATTTTTAAAGTTTGCCTCTTTACCAAATCGACCCTTTTCAGGGCTACATAATATTCATTAAAGAGTTGCAAAGCGTAAGTGTATGTATTTTTTGTGTATAAGTGAAGATACACTTACAGTTATTGGTGTTTATTTAAAACACACATGTTAAATGCAACTTAAATCATTGCAAATTACTAAAAACAAAACCAACAAAAACAAAAATTAAAAACAATAGGAAAAAGCAAAAACATTAACATTAATGTAAAATTATGTGTGTGGTGTGTCTGTGTGCGTGCCCGCTGTTGGTTTTCGGCGATCGCCAACGGTTTTTTAAGTGCAATTTGGTCAAATTTTAAAAATTTCTCCTGGCTAAACTAAGCGCGTCCCCAAAATAATTTTTACATCAAAATTCATGATTCATCGCTCTCTAAATATGGATTTTTGTTAATTAGTCGGGTCGTTCCGGCCCGACTATTTAAAAATTACCAAAATGTAATTTTAATTTTTTAAAACATCGATGTTTCATCGATGTTTTGGGTGAAAAACATCGAAAACATCGATGTCTCAATACATCGATGTTTTGACACCTCTAATTAGTAGCTCCTGGCGAAGAGTCGCCGCGGCGGTGCACTATAGGCTGACTTCTTTTGTGGCCAAAATTCCATTTTTCGAAAGTCGTTAATATTAAAATCTAATGACGTCAAAGTGTTGGGAAAACATCAAACCTCAATGTTACGTAACAGAAATTTTAACAGAGTCACGATCTGATAAAATATCTGCTGTTAAAACAGCTGTTCGGTGTCACGGGCGCACGAAAGCTACTTTGCGAAAAAAGAGCCGGCTTTAAATTATAAAAATGAGGCACCAAACTAAGTTTTTATCAAAAAAGTTGTAATGGCATTGAAAGAGAGCGGCTTGTACTATATGTTTGTGGTCGTCACAAGTTGGATTTGCTTGTGTTGTCCCTGTAATTGAGTGTTTTTAATAGTCGCTATACGTGCACAAATTTACAATAAAAACTAACTTTAAATAGAGATATAAAGTGAGTTTCACCTAGTTTCGCCTTAATATTTACACTGTGTCGGTAGTTCAGTTCTTGTTCACATGAATGCAATCCTAAAGTGCACTTTTGCGCACTTTCGTCGCAATTTACCTTTTAAGGTCACAACCTCAGATTGGCCAATACAAAATTGTTTGGGATTTGGAGTTCTGGAGAGACAATGCAGGCAATATTTGACAGATTTAGACCTTCGATATCTGGTTTAGATGCTTATGAGGGTGTTTTAAAAAAACAAAGCGAAGCTTTTTGTTATAGATTGTCCCGCAAATGGACATCTTGCAAAATAAATTTGAATCATTCCAAAAGAAAGTACTTAACTTGGCTTACATCCCACATTGAGGCTTGCATAAATGGCAGGCCAAAATTGCCTTCTTTGTTGTCGGGAGCAAGGGCTCAGAGAAGAGCAGCTTCAAATTTAATCAAATCCACGGCTGGGAATATTAAATTATTCATAAATTCACCTAGTGGGGCTGCGCGTTAGGGCGGTAACATGTAAAAAATGGGCGGTGCCACACCTTTTTCTAAATATATGTTCATTATATCAATATAAATCCAAATCAAAAATACACACCTTTATATTAAGTTTTATTTTTACGGTAAGTATTTTCTTATCTATTTTTATATTATTTTTAATGAAATAACAAGAAATATCTTCCAAAAAGGGGTGGTGCCACGCATTTTTTCTGTTAATTTGCTTATTATAAGCCCAAATATAAAAACCGAACTCAAATATTTGCTTTTGCTTGAAGTTATTAATTTTGGCCACAAAAAGTGTTCAGCCAGCCTATAGTGCGGTTGGGAGGTCTTATGTTCACTTGGTGACAGAGCGGTCGCGCATGTCAAATATGCAGACTCAGCATTGTCCAGTCCCAGCCCAGTCCCAGTGCACTAAACGGTGATCATACCGGGCACTTGAAGAACTGTTTGGGACTTGTATTTGTGGCTTACTTATTGTGGCCAAGTGCTACAATGTATATGTAATAATATTAATGAGTACAGTGTGCATTCAATATGTGAACATACTACACCTAACCCAAATCTCCAACGTGTGAAAGCTACCGCTTGGGCATCGACCTTAACCTTATTTGTAAACTCTAAATTATAAAGCTGTCGAGAAAAATTTATCGTCTATAAAAGTGAAAATGGCTACACTGGGAAAATTTGCAAATCATGTGAAGAGACAGTCACCTTAGGTTAGGTAGGTGTGGTTGGAGATTAGATAACTAATCCTCCCACTTAGGCCACACTGGCCCCCTTGTGATACCACGTAGACTCTAGCTCATGGGCTATTGGTTTTCACGAAACAGTTTGTTCTTTTTAGGAAACATAGGAGTTTGGGAATGCTTACGCCCTGAATGGCCGCAAGGTTCGGAAGTGTGTAGCTCCTTAGGGTTTGAGAGCGCTTTAGGTTATGCGCTGGGCAGAAGCATAGGAGGTGTTCAATGCTCTCCTCTTCGTCTATCTGCTTGTAGCGGCGGCAGTAGTCGTGGTTACTGAGTCCCAGCCTGCTCGCGTGAGTCCCTAGAAGACAATGGCCCGTGAGGGCATTTCGGAGAGTGGATATGTCTTCCCTATTGCATTGTAGGAGAGTTTTTGTTCTTTTAGGGTTGTAATTTGGACACGTGACTCTACAATTGTGGCATGTTGAAGTAGATAGGTAATACGGGAGCTGGCTCACTAGGTAATAAATCATGTCAAAAAAGGGGGTGGGGGTGACCCTAATTAGTCACGCATGGTTGCACACAGGTGTTTTAATGACCTAATTAGCATAATTAAGTAATAAATCATGTCACAAAAGGGGGTGGGGGTGACCTAATTAGTCACGCATGGTTGCACACAGGTGTTCTAATGACCTAATTAGCATAATTAAGTCAAAAAGGGGGGTGTTGCTGACCCTAGTTAGATGAGAATGGTTGCACACAGGTCACTTAATGAGGTTAGAAAGTGGTGTGTAGAAGTGTGAGAGAGGGGTGTTTTGATATGTCTTGTTTTGTCTTGTCTTTTTCTCACGCTAAAGGTGCGTGTGTGTTAGGAGGTGTTTTGTCATGCGTAGGATTTTGTGCAGTGCAATGGTTGCACACAGGTCACTATGTTGCTTCTAACTTGCGTTAGAACGCGTTATGGGTGGGCGTTTTGTTGATTCAATTAGGGTTGTAGGTGACACCTGTCTACAGTCTTGTGGTCAAAAGGTGTTGGTTTGAGGGATATTAGACCGCATACTTTTGTGGTGTTGGTTTGAGGGATATTAGACAGCATACTTTTGTGGTGTGAAACAAGCGTGAGTTCGGTAACCTCCCCCTCTTTAGCGAGCATTAGATGGGAAAGTGAGCGTAGGAGTGTAAGAGGGGTGTTGGTGGTAGTGGTTCCTAACAAAAACGTTGTTTTGTTATGTGTGGGCGTTTTGTTGATTCAATTAGGGATAGTTTTAATAGGGTAGATTCAATTAGGGTTCTTGTTGACATCTGTTAGTGTTACCTGTCTACGGTCTTGTGGTCAAAATGGTGATTGTGGTGGTGGTTCCTAACAGAACAAAAACAAATGAGATCGTTTATTTAGTCAAATACGTTTTTCTTTAATCATATTTGAAAATTTTTTCTCACGCGCTTAGAGAAAGAGAAAACGGTTACCTTCTAAGTTTTCAAAAAATGTATGTGTTAAGGAGAAATGTGGAAAGTAGTTCAGTTTTAGAAAACTATTCGTTTTACAAGGGGTGTTTTGTCATGCGTATGAATTTGTAAAACTATATTTAGGCGGAGGAGGAGGAGGAAGGGAAGTTGTTTTGTTATGCGTGGGCGTTTTGTTGATTCAATTAGGGTTGTAGGTGACACCTGTCTACGGTCTTGTGGTCAAAAGGTGTTGGCTTGAGGGATATTAGACCGCATACTTTTGTGGTGTGAAACAAGCGTGAGTTCGATAACCTCCCCCTCTTTAGCGAGCATTAGATGGGAAAGTGAGCGTAGAAGTGTAAGAGGGGTGTTGGTGGTGGTGGTGGTTCCTAACAGAATATACACAAAAACGTTGTTTTGTTATGCGTGGGCGTTTTTTTGTTTCAATTAGGATTTTTGATGAAATCTATTAGTGTAACCTGTCTACGGTCTTGTGGTCAAAATGGTGGTGGTGGTTGTGGTTCCTAACAGAATAGACATAAAAACAAATGAGATCGTTTATTAAGTCAAATACGTTTTTATTTAATCATATTTGAAAATTTTTTCTCACGCGCTTATAGAAAAAGAAAACGGTTACCTTTAAAGTTTTAAAAAAAATGTATGTGTTAAGGAGAAATGTGGTTCTACGTTCTGACTTTTCCTGGTTGATGAGTTTACAAAACCTAAAACAGTACAAAATTTAAATCGAAAGATAAAAGATGACTGAAATCAACAGCCAAATCAACCACTCTGACTTTAAAATAAATGAAGATTTGTTGATTGAAATAAGAATCTTTAAGGAAATTTTAAAGGTTTCCAAGGAGTTGCGACGGGAATTCGGTAGTATCTATTACGATACTATAGAAGAGTTGGAAATCCTGAAATGGCGCTTGGTGGATTTGCAGAGCGAAAACAATATCGATTCCCATCTCTTTGATATTGAAAACGTGGAAAATCGAATCACCGAGCTGATGATGGAGACAACCAAGTTACAACACCAAATTGATCTTCACGATGCGGAAATCGAAAATAATCCGCTGTCACGACTTCTACGTGAAGTTTGGGAGTTGATTTTTCGTATAAGGGATTCAATATCAGACTTAGAATGTCTTAAACTTAATGGTGAGGCAGACCAATGTGAGTTGGTCAGCGCTATGTCTCGCGAGGACGACCCTATCTTAATATTTAATCTTAAAAATAGATATGATGCAATATCATGTAATATTAATAATTGGAAAACTCTATTGATAAATCTAAAAAATTGTAAGATATATTATGAATATTATTTGAATGCGATTAATGAATAATTTTCTGAAATAAATAATTTTGAAAATATACAAATAAGAATTATGTATTATTCATGGGATATTATCACAAAAACATTGTTATCTCTGTTGGCTTAATAATTTTTAAAAATTTAATTCTAATGAATGAAAGAACTCCAAAACCAGTTGTTGAAATTTTTTAATATTGTGTTGGGGCGGTGCGGCTTGATCGATGGAAATAGTTGAAGCCCCAAGACTGAATGGTACCCAAAAAAACACGGGAGTACTTTTGGGGTTTTTTCGCGACGAGCGTAGGTGTTTATTAGTACACTTTGAAACATGAACTGCCTAAGCCTAACTTAACTTAAGCGCTCCAGAGCAGAGCGGAGACTTAGGGGAGAGATGGAGAGGGAGAGCGGACGGCAGTGCGAGCGCGCGAGATGTAGACATCTGGATAAAACTGCCGCTCGACACTGCCTCCTGAAATTAAACGCCCTTTTGACGTGAACATTCTCCCCCCCCTTGCGAGGACACCCGTAGCAAGAACCTCAGGATAGTAGGCTCAGGAACACGTTGGAAGTGTAGATCGGTCGTCCGTATGTAGGAGAGTGTGGTGGTCCTTTCCACACTTGTGGCAGTGATGACCACTACGGCAGGAGTCCTTGGTATGATTGTGAGCCAAGCAATTGGAGCAGTACTTCTGGATATGTACTTCCTGGAGCCGATTCTGGGGGCTTAGCCGTAGAAAGTGGTGGCACTTCCGTAGAGGATGGATCTTTTGGCAGACTCGGCATTGGTAGGATTTAATACCTCGAGTACGTCTGCCATCCAAGGATGGGTATGGAACCCAATACTCGGATGGAGTATTCTTAGGAGGGACTTTTTGTACGGAAACTTGCGCTGAATAGGACGAAATGATGTGTGGAACTGAGGCGGTTACTGGCCTTGGAGGGTCGGATGGAATCGTCGGAGTAGTAGGGCCGCTGTTTCGATGCAGCAATGTGTGATGCCGATCTTGGCAAGTGAGACAGTTGTGAGCGCTTGTGCAATCCCGAAATTGATGGCTACTTGCAAAGCAATTGGAGCACAACTGCTTCCTTTGAATACAGGCTAGGCGATCGTCTACCGTCATCTGTAGGAAGCGTGGACATATACGCACGGGGTGGTTCTTCTTGGAACACAGATCGCAGCCCTTGGGTATCGGAACTAACCTTGTGTTGAAGGAATTTATTTTTGGAAATTCTGCCACTCGATTTGTGTCTTTGGACTGGACGTGGTGGAAATTGGCAGATCGGAAGCTATCGACGGCCTCAAGAGTTCGATGGCGCTCTGTCAAATATGAATCAAGCTCAAGCCACGTAGGAATTTCGGCTTTATTTTGGATGGATTGCTCCCATAATGAGAGAGTGAGCTTTGGTAGTTTTGTCGAGCACATATAAACCAGGATAGGGTCCCAATTCTCAATATTAACACCGGAAAATTTTAAGGAAGTTAAGCAACCTTGAAAAGTGCGTTGAAGTTCCTTTAAGGCTGCTCCCGACTCCTGTGCTATGGATTGCACATTGAAAAGTGTTTTCAGGTGACTGTTAACCTGCAATCGCTTATTTTCGAAACGCTCAGTTAGGTTATTCCAGGCTGAGCGAAAGCCATCATTGGTGAGTGGGGATCTTGAAACTATGGAATGAGCTTCGCCATTTGTTTTTGAATTTAAGTGGAATAATTTTTCAACGGGCGTTAGACTCGGATTGTCTATGTATATTGCCGTGAAAAGGTCCCGGAAAGTCGGCCAGCGAAGATAGTCGCCAGAGAAAACCTCTGTGTCGATAGGAGGGAGCCGACAGCCATAAGACGTGGAATTTCGGGACGGAGTTACTGGAGCTTGAGGTATTTGGGAGGAGCCTTTTTGGATTTGTTCCATCAACTGCGCGGCAAATATTTCGTAAGTGGAGTACGTTTGGTAATACGTGGACTTTAGTATGGATTTTGTGTCTGCGGCGCTCTCGCCGGCAGATATAATGCTGTCGGAGCATATGTCGTATGCTGCCTTTACCGTTTGCCACAAGGAATTGAGGTGATCGCGACGGATGTTACAGGCGGATAACGTTGGTGTAGGAGCACCTGGAGCGTTCACAGTGGCCTCAAAGTGGATCAGACAGTCAGCTGTGGCCATAAATCGGGTTAAAGCGGATTTTACTGATGTTGCCATGACGTTAAATAATTTAGAATTTTAATTCAGATGTAAGGAAACGGATTGGAATCAAATTGGAATTTAGGAACCAATTAAGATTGTAAATATATACGGTCACACTGTCGGATAGGCAATAAATATTTATTATATCGGATGGTCGGACTTATGTAAGGAATTACGGACTTTAATATTGTTTGTTTGAAAGGAACACTTTTTGTGAGCTATTGACCCACTGTGCACTGGCGATATACGTATGTATGCACACTGTACATATGTACATATGTGGGGTGCGAGTAGCGGAATAACGTTGCGGGAATTGGAAAGACTTCGCTTATGTTTGTATGTCGGTGCGTTTGTTTGTCACCTGCACAACTAAATTGCAAACGATTTGCTGGAGTAAATTTGTGGATATTGTCACTTTGTTTTTAATTTTAGAAATAGTTTAGCCGTATTTGTAGGTCGAGAAAAGTAGTTGGAGTGGACTGTATTAGAAAAAAGTAGTTCGAGTGGACTGTATTAGATTGTTTTTGTAAATATACACATGCAGCTGGAACACAGTAAAAAATAAAGAGTGCAAATCTTAAGGACAATCTTTATGATCGGGAATTTTTTACTGTGGCTGAGTTATATTTTACACACAATTGGAATTGAAAATATATTTGAGAAATATTTTTGTTGAATAGTAGCACTGAAATATCTTCTGGAATTGTTTCAAGTGTACAATTGTGGGCAAAGGAAACTGGAATAATGTCGGGCACAAGTAACGGAATCGAAATACATATATTAAATGCCGTTGCGTCGGATTAATCACTTTTGGATTTAGACAATATATCATACAGAAAGTTAGTCGAAATAGGGTTCGAAAAACTGGCGTATGACCGGCAATTATAGTAAGTGGAACTTATCTGGAGCGGTTCAAGCCTGCTGGGACAAAATCAAAGAAAACTCCAGGAGAGGAAAATCCAAAGATTTTGAAATCCGGCTTCGACTGGACCGAAATGTTGGGGCGGTGCGGCTTGATCGATGGAAATAGTTGAAGCCCCAAGACTGAATGGTACCCAAAAAACACGGGAGTACTTTTGGGGTTTTTTCGCGACGAGCGTAGGTGTTTATTAGTACACTTTGAAACATGAACTGCCTAAGCCTAACTTAACTTAAGCGCTCCAGAGCAGAGCGGAGACTTAGGGGAGAGATGGAGAGGGAGAGCGGACGGCAGTGCGAGCGCGCGAGATGTAGACATCTGGATAAAACTGCCGCTCGACACTGCCTCCTGAAATTAAACGCCCTTTTGACGTGAACATTCTCCCCCCCCTTGCGAGGACACCCGTAGCAAGAACCTCAGGATAGTAGGCTCAGGAACACGTTGGAAGTGTAGATCGGTCGTCCGTATGTAGGAGAGTGTGGTGGTCCTTTCCACACTTGTGGCAGTGATGACCACTACGGCAGGAGTCCTTGGTATGATTGTGAGCCAAGCAATTGGAGCAGTACTTCTGGATATGTACTTCCTGGAGCCGATTCTGGGGGCTTAGCCGTAGAAAGTGGTGGCACTTCCGTAGAGGATGGATCTTTTGGCAGACTCGGCATTGGTAGGATTTAATACCTCGAGTACGTCTGCCATCCAAGGATGGGTATGGAACCCAATACTCGGATGGAGTATTCTTAGGAGGGACTTTTTGTACGGAAACTTGCGCTGAATAGGACGAAATGATGTGTGGAACTGAGGCGGTTACTGGCCTTGGAGGGTCGGATGGAATCGTCGGAGTAGTAGGGCCGCTGTTTCGATGCAGCAATGTGTGATGCCGATCTTGGCAAGTGAGACAGTTGTGAGCGCTTGTGCAATCCCGAAATTGATGGCTACTTGCAAAGCAATTGGAGCACAACTGCTTCCTTTGAATACAGGCTAGGCGATCGTCTACCGTCATCTGTAGGAAGCGTGGACATATACGCACGGGGTGGTTCTTCTTGGAACACAGATCGCAGCCCTTGGGTATCGGAACTAACCTTGTGTTGAAGGAATTTATTTTTGGAAATTCTGCCACTCGATTTGTGTCTTTGGACTGGACGTGGTGGAAATTGGCAGATCGGAAGCTATCGACGGCCTCAAGAGTTCGATGGCGCTCTGTCAAATATGAATCAAGCTCAAGCCACGTAGGAATTTCGGCTTTATTTTGGATGGATTGCTCCCATAATGAGAGAGTGAGCTTTGGTAGTTTTGTCGAGCACATATAAACCAGGATAGGGTCCCAATTCTCAATATTAACACCGGAAAATTTTAAGGAAGTTAAGCAACCTTGAAAAGTGCGTTGAAGTTCCTTTAAGGCTGCTCCCGACTCCTGTGCTATGGATTGCACATTGAAAAGTGTTTTCAGGTGACTGTTAACCTGCAATCGCTTATTTTCGAAACGCTCAGTTAGGTTATTCCAGGCTGAGCGAAAGCCATCATTGGTGAGTGGGGATCTTGAAACTATGGAATGAGCTTCGCCATTTGTTTTTGAATTTAAGTGGAATAATTTTTCAACGGGCGTTAGACTCGGATTGTCTATGTATATTGCCGTGAAAAGGTCCCGGAAAGTCGGCCAGCGAAGATAGTCGCCAGAGAAAACCTCTGTGTCGATAGGAGGGAGCCGACAGCCATAAGACGTGGAATTTCGGGACGGAGTTACTGGAGCTTGAGGTATTTGGGAGGAGCCTTTTTGGATTTGTTCCATCAACTGCGCGGCAAATATTTCGTAAGTGGAGTACGTTTGGTAATACGTGGACTTTAGTATGGATTTTGTGTCTGCGGCGCTCTCGCCGGCAGATATAATGCTGTCGGAGCATATGTCGTATGCTGCCTTTACCGTTTGCCACAAGGAATTGAGGTGATCGCGACGGATGTTACAGGCGGATAACGTTGGTGTAGGAGCACCTGGAGCGTTCACAGTGGCCTCAAAGTGGATCAGACAGTCAGCTGTGGCCATAAATCGGGTTAAAGCGGATTTTACTGATGTTGCCATGACGTTAAATAATTTAGAATTTTAATTCAGATGTAAGGAAACGGATTGGAATCAAATTGGAATTTAGGAACCAATTAAGATTGTAAATATATACGGTCACACTGTCGGATAGGCAATAAATATTTATTATATCGGATGGTCGGACTTATGTAAGGAATTACGGACTTTAATATTGTTTGTTTGAAAGGAACACTTTTTGTGAGCTATTGACCCACTGTGCACTGGCGATATACGTATGTATGCACACTGTACATATGTACATATGTGGGGTGCGAGTAGCGGAATAACGTTGCGGGAATTGGAAAGACTTCGCTTATGTTTGTATGTCGGTGCGTTTGTTTGTCACCTGCACAACTAAATTGCAAACGATTTGCTGGAGTAAATTTGTGGATATTGTCACTTTGTTTTTAATTTTAGAAATAGTTTAGCCGTATTTGTAGGTCGAGAAAAGTAGTTGGAGTGGACTGTATTAGAAAAAAGTAGTTCGAGTGGACTGTATTAGATTGTTTTTGTAAATATACACATGCAGCTGGAACACAGTAAAAAATAAAGAGTGCAAATCTTAAGGACAATCTTTATGATCGGGAATTTTTTACTGTGGCTGAGTTATATTTTACACACAATTGGAATTGAAAATATATTTGAGAAATATTTTTGTTGAATAGTAGCACTGAAATATCTTCTGGAATTGTTTCAAGTGTACAATTGTGGGCAAAGGAAACTGGAATAATGTCGGGCACAAGTAACGGAATCGAAATACATATATTAAATGCCGTTGCGTCGGATTAATCACTTTTGGATTTAGACAATATATCATACAGAAAGTTAGTCGAAATAGGGTTCGAAAAACTGGCGTATGACCGGCAATTATAGTAAGTGGAACTTATCTGGAGCGGTTCAAGCCTGCTGGGACAAAATCAAAGAAAACTCCAGGAGAGGAAAATCCAAAGATTTTGAAATCCGGCTTCGACTGGACCGAAATGTTGGGGCGGTGCGGCTTGATCGATGGAAATAGTTGAAGCCCCAAGACTGAATGGTACCCAAAAAACACGGGAGTACTTTTGGGGTTTTTTCGCGACGAGCGTAGGTGTTTATTAGTACACTTTGAAACATGAACTGCCTAAGCCTAACTTAACTTAAGCGCTCCAGAGCAGAGCGGAGACTTAGGGGAGAGATGGAGAGGGAGAGCGGACGGCAGTGCGAGCGCGCGAGATGTAGACATCTGGATAAAACTGCCGCTCGACACTGCCTCCTGAAATTAAACGCCCTTTTGACGTGAACATATTGATTAGAAGAAGAGAGACGGAAATATATTGTGCATTACATACTGTGTTTATGCGATGCCGAATTCACGCTTTCATTTCGCGATTTCAGCCGATTCGTGTGTGCATAAACGCCATTTCGTGAATTCGGCAACACACGAAAGTTGACTATGAATTCAACCTCAAAGCGTGAATTGGTGACAATTAAACTCCGGTAACTCTATATAACTATCGGAGTTGCCACATCGATATAAATACATAAATACACCTTACATTTAACAAATTATTTGTTCATTTAGTGCCAATGGAAACTAGTTTTCATCTTTTATTTTGACGGTAAAAAGATGTTATACTGGCTTGGACATACTTTATCTTTAATACTAGCAAGATTATTTCATGCGAATCGAGAAAAAATAATTGGTTTAATAATCGCTAACACCAGTTTCCACCGGTCCGGCACCTCTGTCAGCTGAGATTGATAGAATGCATGAATTCGGCGGTGTCGCATAAACAGGAGCAAATTTTATTTCACGCTTTTAAGAAATCATGAAACCCTTAGCATAAACATAGTAACTGATACCTTGAGAGTCAGTTCTATGAGGTTGTAAACCAGTGTCTGAATGGTATGGAGTTAGCAGTCAGTTGTTAAAAATTGGTATTCACCAGCGGGAATCTGTGAAATCAATAAATTAGAAAATTAAACTGCAAATACTAAACTCTTCTCCAGGGATTGTAGATGGTAAATTGAATTGTGGGTAAATCTTGTCTTTTTAGAGTCTGATATCTTTGACTATATTCTGCTAGTTACATGTTATGAGTTAATATCTGGGATTTCGAGTGCTCAATAAACCCATAAAATGATAAAAGTTTAACAACCTACTGTTAGGAAAAGATCAGAAATATAACGAAAATAAAGTTGAGGATGCCATAAAAGAGGGAGGACAGAACCAGTTTAAAAATTGTGTACATTGCTTAGAAAGAAAAAGGGAAAATCAAAAGAAATGTACATTTTAGGTAGCTGGGGCAGCCATTGGAAAAGTCAAATCTGTTAAAGTGGTGGGTGTGGCTAGGGGTTGAAGCATGCAATACAATTCTAAACCTGTTTACATGATGGATAAAAGGATGTTATATAGAGAAGGATGGAAATATCTTAAATATGAATTACAAGTACCCATCTATGTTGCGGAGGTTGGTCGGGGTTGACAAACCATCATTATTAAATATGAGGAACATATATTTCACCGGTGGGGAATTAGAGGGATTCAAAAGATCAATTTTATGAGAGAAGAGTAATACTGTTTTTGGTAAATTAAATAGACACATGAAAACGTATTACTCAATTAGTTAGTTAGAGAATAGTTAGAGAGTTAGTAAGTTAGAGAATATCAAACAACTAGATTTATCAAGCATTTTGATTGAAAAATCAAAGCATTGAATTAATATATATTTTTTTATTATCCAAAAAGAAGAAATTTTCGTTTTTGTCAAGGGATAATATTCCATGAATTTTTCCATTACCTTGACCTTTGCGCCTGCATCAAGGCATTTTAGCAATCCTTTGTAACAACTATTTGTGTTGTTGGTAACAGTTATAATTTGTTCGCAAATAAAAAATACTTTCCTAATTATATATTTTATGACCTCTTTTATGAAGGGATAATATTTTTTATTATTAATAATTATTAATAATTAATATTTTTCCAATACCTTGACCATTGCGCCTGCGTCGAGGCATTTAAACAAATCCTTTGTAACAACTATTAGTGTTGTTGGTAACAGTTATAAATTGTTCGCAAATAAAAAATACTTTCCTAATTATATATTTTATGACCTTTTTTTTATGACCTTTGCGCCTGCGTAGAGGCATTTTAGCAATCCTTTACACCACCATCGGTGTTTATTGTAGGAAACCAACTTGACTCTGCGGTTATGGACGGTTAGCAATGTGTGGTTTGCTTAATGGGATTTAAGTTATCGGTGACAAATTTATAAGTGAAAGTCACAGACATTTTTGGAGAAAGGATACAATTGGTCATTTAGGTGTGGGTATACACATTTGTTATGGTGATAGAAAATGGGATAATCACAGTGTTTTTTGTTTTTTACTGTATTACGTCGGAGCGATTTCAATTACTTTCACAATTATAGTTAGTTTTAAATCGTTTTTGACATTCATATATTTTGTTCTTTCTAGACATTTTATTGTAGCTAATAACTATAGTTATGGGATGTAAGGCTAGCTAT
Organism: Drosophila subpulchrella; assembly: GCF_014743375.2. Taxonomy (NCBI): domain Eukaryota; kingdom Metazoa; phylum Arthropoda; class Insecta; order Diptera; family Drosophilidae; genus Drosophila; species Drosophila subpulchrella. Next base: position 51,890 of record NW_023665641.1, read on the forward strand.
CGTAGTTAAGATTTAATTTATTATACCTACATAAGATGAAAGAACATGAAAAATGGAAATGTTTTATTTTAACAATATACTAGTTAAAGTGGATGATATTAATATATATTCTTAGTATCTGTCATTATGAATCAAAATTGTTTATCAAAACAGCTTCTAAACAGCTTTTAGACAGCTTGTGAACAATTTATTTCTTAATTAGTTTTACAATCACAGGATACATCTTCCCCCAACATAATCGGATATGTTCCTCTAAGATTTACATAAATCTTGAGATATTTTGGCTCTGCGTTCTTTCTCACGTACATAGCAAACACATTGAAAATCAGAGTGTAAGTTTTAACTTCACATCGAAAGTCGTCTAGTGATCAGGAACTTTTTATCATTCTTAACAAAAGACTATAAAAGCTCGTAGACGTTAATAACAACTAGAAACCAGCTAATAATAATAAGTAATCATCAAGTAAACAGATACTAAACATATAGAAACCAGATACTAAACAGCTTTACTAGCTTGTATACATCTACTAAACAGCTTGTATACATCTACTAAACATATAGAAACCAAATACTAAATAGCTAGTAAGCAACTTGTATACATCTGGTAAACAACTTGTATACATCTACTAAACATATAGAAACCAGATACTGAACATCTTGTATACATCTACTAAACATATAGTAACCAGCTAATAAAAACTAGTAAGCAACTAATAGACATCTACCAAGCAGATAGTAACCATTTAATAATAGCTCATAACAGTTAATTACAGCTAGTAATCAAAGTCCAAGCAGCTCATCATGAATCACGAAAACCAGATGAGTATTGTAATTAAAGAGTTTATTAAACTTATTCAGAATCTTAGACAATGATGCCTTACTCATACAAATAGTATACAAATAGAATAAAACTAGAAAGCTAGAACTAGAAAAATAGTTGACAACAAAAACCGATATTACCAGGTCCCAACACCTCTATCATAAATTTGAATCAGAAATTAAATTGAAAGACGCTCCTATGCTAGCTAATGATGCTTTCGAAATATGTTTTAATATTATTATGGGTTAGAACAAATGAATGCTTTAAAAATAATCCAACATATGAGAAAGATTACAATTTGAGAACTATTTTACATCTATCTATGGGAACCAAGCGAAAATCTGCGTTTGGAACGAAGATTAATAACCGACATGTTTCTTACAGAGGGATGGAGTAAGAAAATTAATTATATACAAATATATATAAAATATAATTAATTATGAATTTAATGAAATATGTTTACAAAAATAAAATATATAAAAAATATTGAATGATCCTAAAAATTTTGTTTCTGACTGTAATTAAAACAACAGGTACAAATGAAGGGGAAGTATTTTATTCAATGTCCTTGGGTCTTGGGCATGTGATTTTGATGACGGTAAGGTAATGATAGTTCAATGCAAGTGTGATTGGCTAACACATCTTAGAAACTTTAACTTGTGTACTTTGATAATTCTTAATAAGAGACTATAGCAACTATAATACTTGTTAACATTTAGTTACCATCTAAAACCAAGTACTTTACAGATACTGTACAGATAGTAACCACCCAAAACCAAGTACTGTTCAGGTACTATTCAAAAGTAACCATCCAAAAACAAGACTAAAGAGAAAGTTACCATCAAAATACTGCTAGGTAACAACTAAATACAACGTGTTCAACGTGCCAAGTCCATGTCAATATGAGTACTACCCTAAAAAATTATATATCTCTGGATAATCTTCAAAGTCAAAATCTATTAAATTCCGGATGGAGCAGTGGAGATGAAATTTCTACGGGACCCACCTTTAACTTTTCTGTACCATTAAAAAATTTGTTGGGATTTGCTGAGGATTATAAAAAAGTTTTGTTAAATTGTAAACACGAACTAGTGTTGATGCTAACTAAGAATCTCAGTGAATCTTGAACAAACCAGAAATGAACAAACTCTTAAACTGGAAATTACGAATAAAACCTGGAAAATTCCCCATGTAACTCTGAGCGATTTTACAAAAATTAAGATGTACGATATTATTAAAAGTGGTCTAAACCTACCAATCGCATTCCAGAGTTGGGACTTACATGTTAACCCCAAATTGGGGTATGGGAGTCAACAGAGCTGGAATGTGAAATTGTCGGCTAACCGCGAAAAACCAAGATTTTCCATACTTGGATTTACACTAAATGGAGAACTTATCACAAATAACTTATCAAACTTGAAAGTTCACTTGAATTCTGAGTCATATCCATATGATAATCTGAATGTTGATTTTAGTAAGAATCAGTATGCTCAGCTGTATGAAATGTATACAAGATTTTAATCTAGTTACTATAATCGTGAGTCACAACCATTTTCGACCCAAAATGAATTTAAATTGAAGAACAATATTATTGTGGTTGATCTTTCATATCGAGACGAATCAGTAAAAATTGGTCCTATTGATGTGAGAATTTCAATAGAACTAAAGACACCAAGTCATGAAAATACCCAAATAGTACAACGAGTTGTTTAACATTAGAAAAATGTTGAAATATACTGTTTCGATTGAGGTTCAAGGTTTCTTTGATAATAATAATAATTTTATTCTAAAGGAAATTGGAATTATATTCAAAAAGATCCAAGCTTGAATAATAGTTTTTTAATAGAACCACAATATGATTTTACTTTGCTATATACAAAATCTCGAAAGACTGCAATTTGGTTAACCAATACACATCACAAAATTTTTTGGAACGATGGAGAAAATAGTTTTCCACAAACTAGAAAGTATCTAAGGACAATTACAAGCGGAAAACAAATTATTTGTAAAGGTGTGGAAAAGAAACGATTTCTATAGACGTTTTTTAGGAGTCGTCAGCTCATTAATATCGAAGAAATGGGCTGTCCGTCATTAAACAGGTTTAAAGGAAACCGGTTTCCCTATTGTGAAACACACCTTAAGGGCGGGGTTTGTGCTCTTAGCAATGCATACATTATTTTGACATTTCTTAAAAGTAGCCCCAAAACAATAAAATAATTTTTTCATACATCATTTTGAAGTGGAGACTAGATGTGTAAGGCCCTGTAAGAAAATAAAGTTAATTTAATGAAATTTCATGAGGAAATTGACCAATTTATTATACAATTTAAAGGGCAGATAATTGGTCAGCACTTTCAAGACCTTCTAAACACAAAAACTATGTTCATGAATCGAGGTGACATGATTTCAAGACTACGAATTATGGTGAACACTACGTTATGTAATCTAGAATTGATTTCGGAAACGTGAGACTATATCATATAGCTGCGATCGGAAAATTTGTGGGAAAGTAATATGAAACAAATTATAGCTTCGGTATTTTTTGACATACTTGGGGAATATCATTTTTTGTATTTTTCAGAATTTCGAATTAAATTTAATAATTAGAACTGCAAAGGTATACAAACTTCGGCTAGTCGAAGTTAACTTCCGTTCTTGTTTTATAGTATTATTGATCACCCCAAATCCTAGATACTAACTCATAACATGTAGTTAGCAGAATATAATCAAAAATATCAGACAATTAAAGAAAAAAACCGTTTAATATTTGCAGTTTTATTTTCTAATTTATTGATTTCACAGATTCCCACCGATGAATACCAATTTATATCAAGGATGGTTGCCAACTCCATCCCATTTAGACACTAAACGCCGGGGGGTAGCGGGGTACCGTCGTGGCGCTGGTGGAATGGCGTGGGAGGCGACGGCGGCAAAACTGGCTGGTGCGGTTTGCTGCTGGTGCTGATGAAGCTGTAGGGGAGAAACCACTCGAACGCGTATTTGCCCCTTAGTCGGAAATAAAAGTGCACAAGAAGTTAAACTGGTAAAAAAGTAGGCGGGGGTACGACCGCGGTTTATTTCAATTGCACTCCAGAAATCGAACTGACTTAGTCTAAGCTCCGCTCTGCGCTCCAAAGCGCAGCGGAGACTTCATGGCGGGAGCTAGGAACAGCGCAGGAGAGCGGGAGCGCGAGAGAGCGGGAGAGCGGGAGAGCGGTAGAGCTGGAAAGCGGTAGAGCGGTGCAGCTGGTGCAGCTGGATAGCGGGGCCAGTCCAGATTCGCCGGACAGTGGGCCTGAACATTCCGCCCCCCTTGCAATCGCTAGCGTTGCAAAAATAATAACGGAGACGGAACTTCGGCCAGCCGCCTACGCCTCAAACCTGCGTACAGGCGCCGGAGACGATCCACCCGAACACCGTCTTCTGGGCTACCGGCAGTCCCTCGTCGATCATGTGAAAGCCCGGCTTTATCACCTTCGGGTAGACGTCTGCGCCCAGGATCAATGAGATCGTGGCTGGCCGGTGGAAAACCTCATCCGCGAGCGGTAGCTCCTTAAATTTGTGGACGACGCTCTCACTGAGCGCACGGATGGGAGTGCGGATGCGCACGTTCGGCTCGATCTTGAGGACCACCTCCAGCTTGATGGCCTCGTCGACCTTCGAACGAATCGTCGCCGTGCATATGCTCTCGTCGCCGACGTTTGTTGTCGGCAAACGCAACGCGGCGGCCAGGGATGCATCAATGGAGCTTGTCGGGGTGCACGGATCGATGAGTGCGGCGGTGTCGAACTTCTTCTCTCCGGTCTCGACGATCACCACAGCAGTCGGGAGGACATTAACGCTATGCCGCTGGAGAAGTGCGGCGAGCGACGGAGCTGGTGTCGAGGATGCTGAGCGCGGTGGAGGAGCAGGCGTTTGGCGAGTTGGCGGATCTTGCCGGCGCGAACGCTGCGGAGAAGCGGGCTGTTGCTTGGAGCGGGACTTTTGCTTGGAGCCGGACTTTTTCCGGGAACCAAGGTCATGCATGTGCAGCAGCGTGTGATGATCCCGGTTGCACGTTCTGCACCGGTCACCGCTACGACAGCTCCCAGTGGAGTGCTCGTGTGCGAGACAGTTCGCGCAGTACTTGTTAATAAGCACTGCCCGCAGCCGCTTCTCTGCGCTCAGCTTTAGGAACCTCTGACACTTCCGAAGAGGATGGATTCCGCGGCAGACTCGGCATCGGTAGGACTGAGTACCTCGAGTACGTCTGCTATCCAGAGCCTGAGCGCTACGTGGACGGGGAGCCATTTTCCTGTTTAGAGTGTGGATAAGGAAAAAAAAACAAACAGGGCTGATTAACACTGACGTGGATAATGGCTACGGACTAGGGTGTATAAGAAACGCGGCTCGTTACGAGGTAGTTTTGGGCGGCTCTCTTGGAAGAAGAACCACCTTGGTCACTGGACGTTTGACAATGCCGCGTGTCGTACGAATGTCGACTACGCGGACATTACCATCGGCTCCCGGAAAAACGGAGTCTATTCTTCCGAGTCGCCACTCATTTGAGGGCAAATTGTCATCCTTAATGACGACCAGATCGCCAACACGCAGATTTTCTGTGGGGACTTGCCACTTGTTGCGCTTGTGGAGCTCCTTAAGGTACTCATCCTTCCATCGAGTGCGGAATTGTTGATGGAGAGACTTTAAGTGCTGCCACCGGTTCAGAATGGACTTGGATTCGCCCTTTACTTCAGGTTCCACTATGGATAGAAGAGGTCCACCAACAAGAAAGTGCCCTGGTGTCAACGCTAAGAGATCAGTTGGATCCTCGGACATGGGAGATAGCGGTCTGGAATTCAGACAAGCTTCGATTCTCGCTAGGAGGGTGGACAGCTCTTCAAAGGTGTACTTCCGCGTAGCGGTGGACTTGTAAAACAAGGTCTTGAAGCTCTTGACACCAGCTTCCCATAGGCCTCCCATTTGGGGTGCCCCAGGAGGAATGAATTGCCAGGTGAGCTGCTAATGACTATAGGCATCGGTCACAGACTCCTTAACGGCTTGCAGGAAGTCTCGGGAAAGCACGGTGGAGGCGCCGACGAAGGTCTTTCCATTGTCGGATTGGACTTGGCGAGGACACCCTCTTCTAGAGACGAAACGAGCGAAAGCGGCAAGAAACTTTTCAGTCGTTAAGTCGGATGTAGGCTCTAGATGGATGGCCTTTGTAGAAAAACAAACGAAAACCAACACATACCCTTTCGTAATGAGACAAGCTCTTCCGGTATAATTTTTTATGTCAAACGGGCCGGCGTAGTCCATCCCTGTGTACGTGAACGGGCGGGAAAAGGACACTCGCTCTTTCGGAAAACTTCCCATCATCTGGACTTGCAATCTCTTTTTGTGGATAACGCAGACCTTGCAGGAGTTAACCACTGCCTTCACCAAGTTCTTTATTCTCGGAACCCAGTATCTGGACCGAGTGAGACGCACCACTAACTGGTTGCCACCATGCAACGTAATGAGATGCGTGAATTTGACCAGAAGCCGCGAGAGTGCACATTCGTACGGCAGGATTATCGGATGTCGTTCATCATACCGCAAACTGTCGGAGGCCGTTACGCGGCCGCATGCCCTGATTACCCCTTTCTTATCTAGAAAGGGGTTCAGGGAGAGAATCGAACTCGCCGCGGGCACAGGACGTTTCTGACTCAAGCAGCGGTATTCTTCAGGAAAATACCTGCGCTGAGTGCAAATTGTCATGAGCTCTTCCGCGGCGGCAAGGTCCTGGGCCTCTAGACGGACCCCGGAAGGCGGTGATTGTCTTCGACATCGTTGGACAAATCGATGGACATACGCGAGGACCCGCAAAGCTCTATCTAACTTGGAAAAGCGATCTAGGAAATCTTCTGACGGCATAGACGCCACATGGACTTTAACGGCACGCTTTTCGATCTCAGTCACCGGCAGGTCGGTTCCCTGGCCGGGCCAATGATCGCGTGGACGTTGCAGCCAAGTGGGTCCATGCCACCAAAGCGGGTTATCCACCAGCTCTTGGAGGGGAACTCCTCGACTAGCCAAATCAGCTGGATTATGTTCGGATTGAACGTGCGACCAATTAGCCGCCTCAGTGGACTCGGTGATCTTCGTCACCCTGTTGGCAACGAACGTAGTCCAATGACACGCTGGTTTTGCTAACCATGCTAGCACAATCGTGGAATCGGTCCAACAATGGAATTTTGAGGTCAGCCTCGGCATATTTGGAAGAATGGCTTCGGCCATCTCGGACAAAAGGAGAGCCCCACATAACTCCAGCCTGGGAAGGGACACCGTTTTGACTGGCGCCACACGCGTCTTGGCCGTGAGCAAGTGCACCATCGTTTTATGGCCCACTTCTACGCGCACATAGATCGCAGCACCGTATGCCTTTTGCGAGGCGTCACAGAATCCGTGATGCTCTACGCGGAACTCTGGACGGAAGGAAACCCATCTGGGTATTCTGACCTGGTCTAGGACCGAATAGCTCTGGAGAAAGCTGTTCCATCTTTGGCACAGCTCAATTGGAAGTTTATCGTCCCAGCCTAGATCCTGAAGCCAAATCTCTTGCATAAAGATTTTGGCACACACAACAAATGGAGCGAGCCAGCCTGCTGGATCAAATAGCTTGGCAATTTGGGAAAGGACTTGTCGTTTCGTGTGGGAGATTTCCGTTGCTAAATCTGGTGGGACGAAAAAGAACTCATCGGACGTCGCCTTCCATCGTACGCCGAGAGTTTTGGCTGTGCTCTCAGTGTCGATCTCGAGGAAGTCGGCTGTCAGAAGATGATCGCTTTGGATATGAGCTAATATTTCTTTGTTGTTGGAGGTCCATTTTCTCAATGGAAACCCCGCGGAATCTAGAGCACTTTGTAGCTCGCGAACAATGGACTTAGCGTCCTCGGCGGAGTCAGCTCCCGAAAGGACATCGTCTACATACATATTATTTCGAATGACATTACTCGCTCTTGGATGGCTGAGCTGCACGTCAGTTGCCACCTGTTGCAGGACTCGAATGGCCAGGAATGGCGCGCAATTGACTCCAAAAGTTACCGTCTGTAATTCGAAATCTCGAATGTGCCCCTCGCTATTGCGGAATAAAATGCGTTGGAACGGGGAATGCTTCGGATCTACCCATATCTGCCGATACATTTTCTCGATATCGGCACTGTAGACGTATCGGAAATATCGCCATTTCAGGATCTGGATAGTTAGATCGGACTGTAAGACTGGGCCAGCATGAAGGATATCATTTAAGCTGACCCCATTCTCTGAAGGGCTGGAGGCATTGAAAACCACACGTAACTTAGTGGTTGTACTTTCCGGCTTAAGCACGGCATGATGCGGAAGGTAATAACTGGCAGAATTATGGGTAGGACGGACCTCTTTCATGTGATTGAGGTCGAGATACTCTTGAATCACGGAGTCGTATTTGGCTTTCAGCTGACAGTCCCTCTTCAGGCGTTGCTCGGTTCTTAGGAACTGCGACAACGCGGAGGATCTGGAGTGACCGAGGGCGGATTTTACGTTCTGAGGATCACGAAACGGAAGACTTACGACATACCTGCCGTTATCGTCTCTCGTAGTCGTTCGGAGAAAATTTTCCTCACAAGCCAAATCGGAAGATTTTGTCACTTTTACTGGCAGATCCTCCACCTCCCAAAATTTGGTGAGAAGCCTATCCAGGGACGTGTCAACTGTATGGGAGATTCGTGTGGAAAAAACGGAAATCTGATTTTCCCTTGGAGCAGGAACGGGTCCTGTTAGGATCCACCCGAAAATGGTTTCTTGCCCGAGGAGAGAGCCACAAATATTCGGCCGGGTGCCGCTTAGGAGAATGGATGGCAGTATGTCGGCCCCGACCAGAATATCTATCTGTGCACTCTCGTAGAACTTTGGATCCGCTAGTGACAGTTCGGGAAGATCCCGTAGAAACTGTTGCGGAATCGGACAAGATGGAAGGTTTTCAGCTAATTGAGGAAGAACATAGGCCGTCGTGTTTATTTGCAAGCCAGGCCTGGTCGGAGAACGGATGGTAAACTGACAGAGCTTTTTGGATTCAGCGGATACTGTCTGGTTTAAGCCTGATACTTGGGCTCGGATTACCTGGTGAGGCAACTTAATCAGTTTGAAAAGCCGCTCAGAAATAAAGGTTGCCTCTGATCCTGAATCTATCAAGGCACGAGCTTTAAAATTCGACCCCAAGTGACATATGTCAATTATGGCGGTGCCCAGCAAGACGGATCTATACCCCGTCGCGAAGTAATTTTGTACTGTCGAGTCCGTGGACCGGGAAGCGGTGGCAACTGGTGTACTTGGTCTTGATCTGGGTCTTGGGGCGGGATTCGAAGGCGATTGGGAGGAGTTGCCTCTATGTAGTAAGGTGTGATGGCGGCCGCGGCACGTAAAGCAGCTATGAGTGCTCTCACAATCACGCAGCTGATGCCCTCTTGCGAAGCAGTTTAGACACAGCTGCTTCCTCTTTATGTATGCCGATCGCTCGTCGACCGTCATCTGGAGGAACCGTGCACATGTGCGGACAGGATGGTTTTCCTTCTTACAAAGGTCACATCCTTTTGGCTTGGGTGCTACCCTTGTCTCGTAAGAATTTATTCTTCGAGGCGCTGCAGTGGGGGCGGATGTTTTTGGCTGAGATTGACTCGAGCCTGACGGCCGTACGTCGTCTATGGCTTCTAAGGTCCGGTGACGCTCCGTAAGGAAGGCGTTCAGTTCCTGCCACGTCGGAATCTCTGCCTTATTGTGCAGGGACTGTTCCCACAAGGATAGCGTGAGCTTAGGAAGTTTGGAGGAGCACATGTACACTAGGAGGCAATCCCAATTTTCGGTTTCAATTCCGGACATTTCTAAAGCCGTAAGGCAACCCTGGATGGTACGTTGAAGTTCACGGATAGCTGACCCAGATTCCTGATTAACGGACTGCACATTGAAAAGTATTTTCAATTGGCTATTTACTAACAACCGCTTGTTTTCGAAACGCTCAGTTAGGTTAGCCCAAGCTGAGCGAAAACCGTCGTTAGTAAGGGGGGAGTTCGACACTATCGTGTGTGCATCGCCGCTTGTTTTGGCATTTAGGTGAAACAATTTTTCGACTGGCGTCAGCCTTGGATTATTTATATAAATGGCCGTAAACAGATCCCTAAAGGTCGGCCACCGCAGATAATCTCCGGTGAAAACCTCGGTATCGCACGGAGGCAGCCGACATCCAGAGGAAATATAATTCTGGGTAGGAACAGCTTGAACTTGGGGAGCCTGGGCTATCATATCCGCGATCTGAGCCCCACATCTCTCATAAACGGAATAGCAGTAGCCGTATTTAGCCTTGAGAACTGGCAAGCTATCAGCTGCACAGTCTCCGGCTGCTGCTATGCACCCGGTGTATTCATCGTATTCTGCCTTGATGCGGTCCCATAACGCGCGTATTTCTTCGCGGCGGATGTTCAGCATGGACAGAGTAGGAGGGATCGGCGAAGGAGTGTTTGCTCTGGATTCAAACTCACTCAGCCGATCTGAGACCTCAGTAAATTTGTTGAGAGCGATTTGGGGAGGTGTTAGTGCCATTTTGACGTTTGCACGGGTGGCCCTTTTTCGGGGCGACGAGGTCTTGGCGGTTAGTTCGGGTGTGGGCGGATCTACGGATATGCCTGGGACTACGGCAGGTGGAATAGACAACTTGTTGTTATCACTTCCAACGGACATTTAAGGGAAATGACCTTTTTTCTTTTTTTTTGTTTTGGATCAGAATCTGCTCGCCTTTATTTATGTCGGATATATAGGAAACCTGGCCCACTTTTGGAACAGTGGAACGAGGTGTCGACAAAAAAAGTAGTGGGTCGGAGAAATAGAAATTGGAAGCAAGTACCGACTTGGTTACTTTGCGCAATTAAACCTAATGATACGGATTAGGAACGGTGAGAAAGGAGTTCGAATATCACCCGTTGAGAAGTAATACTATATTATTTAAACCTTTTGGTATATGTATTGGATGGGATCAAGTTTGGTATATTTTTGCTGGTATTTTGCATTTGGATAAATTGAGGGGGAAAAATACCAACTATGTGTTAATATATAGTCCCCGGTGGAGTAATTGTACTATTTCGCCTTTATTTAAACTTCTGAATGCAGAAAAATACCAAATTATGCCAATAAGTTGTTGGCCGGAGAATGCGATCGGTTGATTATTAAATTGCTTTAATTTGATTTAATATTCCCAGGGAAAAATACTAAAAATATACCAAAAAAATTGGTGGACGGAGGCTGCTATGCATGCAGTGGAGTGCTGGTATTTTTCGCGTTTAAGTAAAATAAATTTTACGGAGTAAATACCAAATACCGAAAAAAATACTAAAAAAGTTGGATGGTAAATAAAACACAATGACCAAAAAATTTTCACGTCGGTTGGTGTAATTTTTTATTTTATTATTTTTTACCGGATGGCCGACGGAAAACTTTAATTAGTCGGAACGGGATGGTGGAGTTAAAAATTATATGTGACTGTATGTAGATATGTGTATATATGTAGATATTTATACGTATGTAGATATTTGTATGGATGTAGATATTTGTATATATGTAGATATTTATATGTATGTAGATATTTGTATGGATGTAGATATTTGTATATATGTAATTTTCGCCGGTTTTAAATTTATTAAATAATTATTGCCGGCGGGGTATGTGTTGTTGTGGAAGTTTTCGATTTATTGTGTGTGGACTGTATTTGGAAAAACGAAAAAATATGTGCAAGTATTTTAGCGGCTGCGGATATACAGTGAGAAAAATCTTGAAAAGTTTTGGGGGCCTGAATTGGCAGAACACTAGAAATTAAATAATTCTCACTGTATGCTTGGCTTATATTTGCACAATATTTTTTCAAAGCTTGGAATATTTTTTCTCGATTTTATACAAGTGTATGTATGTATGGATGAGCGGCCAAATGCAATTAAAAAAGGAGTCGGAAAAAATTGGCAATATGGCCGCACGTAGCAAAAGGAAAATCGAAGAAAAAAATGGCGAAGTAATTTATTAATTGCCGTTGTCGGATTTAATCGGACTAGGATTTTGGACAAATCGTACAGAAAGTCAAACGAATTATATTTTCGAGTGGCTGACTGCAGACCGGCAATTAATAAGACGAAAAGCTTTACTTATCTTATCGGCTCGAATGGAGCAAAATGTACGCCGGGGGGTAGCGGGGTACCGTCGTGGCGCTGGTGGAATGGCGTGGGAGGCGACGGCGGCAAAACTGGCGGCGTCGGCGGGCTGATGCGCTGGGCTTCGATGGCTTGCTGCTGGTGCGGTTTGCTGCTGGTGCTGATGAAGCTGTAGGGGAGAAACCACTCGAACGCGTATTTGCCCCTTAGTCGGAAATAAAAGTGCACAAGAAGTTAAACTGGTAAAAAAGTAGGCGGGGGTACGACCGCGGTTTATTTCAATTGCACTCCAGAAATCGAACTGACTTAGTCTAAGCTCCGCTCTGCGCTCCAAAGCGCAGCGGAGACTTCATGGCGGGAGCGCGAGAGAGCGGGAGAGCGGGAGAGCGGTAGAGCGGGAGAGCGGTAGAGCGGTGCAGCTGGTGCAGCTGGATAGCGGGGCCAGTCCAGATTCGCCGGACAGTGGGCCTGAACAGACACATTTACTCCTAAATTGAATCATGACTTACAACGTCATAGAACAAAATATTTCCGTCTCTTTTCTATCAATGTTAAAAAATTTATAAAATTGGTTTTGGAGATAATTTCATTCTTATAATTAAATTAGGAAAAATCATTAAGCCAATAGAGAGAGAGAAATATATTATCATTTTGTTTTGTGTTAATATCCTACGTGTTCAAACCAAAAGGGTGTTTACTTTCTGGGGGCAGTGACGAGCGGCAGATTTATCCAGATGTCTACAACTCGCGTGCTCGCACTGCTCTCTGCTCTCCGTCACCATCTCTCCCCTAAGCTACGCTCCGCTCTGGAGCGCTTTAATTATGTAAGGCTTTACTAATTCAATTTTCAAAGTGACAATAAGAACCCCAACGTACTCCCGTGTGTTTCGTACCTGCGTTCTTGGGACTCCGTTGTTCTAATTTAAGCAATCAAGCCACCCCGCCCCAACTTCAAGAATAATACATAATTCATATTTTCAAAATTATTTATTTCAGAAAATTATTCAATTATCGCATTCAAATAATTACCAGATTAAAAGGAACTACTATTTCGATAGTAGTGAATTGTTGTTATACTAATATGCATTTATTTATTTATATTTTATATGATATTTGTTGAAAATTGTGATTATTTATAATGATGATTATAAATATTATGAAATATGAATATCAACTCAAACCGAAAACTGATTCAGGGTTTAAGTACAGGTACAACTTCATAACTACCTGTAAAACCTTAGACTATCTACATAACAACCCTTTTTTCTTTTTTACTTTTAGGTACTCTTATTTTAATATCATGTGTATCATTAATATATTCTTTTTTATTAAATTTTTTATTTTCAGTGAGTAATTCATGTAAAGGTTCTGTAATAGGTTTAAAAGTTTCCTCCAAATTTGATACGTTCTAATTTTCTATTTGTTTCAATTCATCAAATTTTCTTTTTAATGAATTTCTACTTTTCGTCAACTGTTCTAAAAGTTTACTCTTCATTGTTGTCGTTTTCTCTGATACTCATGTGCTCCTGGAAAAATGTAGTATAATTTAAATATTTATAACAAAGGGTTTGAGTTTGAGTTTTATGAAATTTTATTTTTATTATTATTTTTATTTACCAAAATAGATACATTAATAATAATAAAAATGAATACATTTTAAGCTTTATTTACTTTTATCATGAGTATATGAGTACTTTTATCATTCCCGGATTGACCATTTGTAGTTGTTTCTTCTTTTAGATGTTTTTCTTGCTTTTACCTGTTTTAGTAGTTGTAGCTGTTTTTGTTGTTGATTTTACTTATTTTTTTTAGCAGATGTAGCTGTTTTTGTTGTTGATTTTACTTGTTTTTTTTAGCAGATGTAGCTGTTTTATTGTTGTTTTCAGCTGTTTTTAGCAGTTGTATCTGTTTTAATTGTTGTTGTTGTTTTACTGTTTTAACTGTTTTTGATGTTGTTCTTGTTGTTGTCGTTGATTTTGAAGATTGCAAGATTTTTTAGGTTGCAACTTTAGGTTAAGAACGTTTTAGCTTGAAACTTTTAGGTTGAGACTGTTTGCAGGTGGTTTTTAAATGTGAGTTAGAATAACTTTTGATCGGGTTTTTCTACCTTGAGGTAAACTAATCCTCCCTTTTCTATCTCATTCTTGATTTAGAATCGACCAATCATAGCAGCGAAAAGCATGTAAATAGGGTGGGTTTCAAGAATCATAGAGAAATTACTTGACCATAAAGAAAAAGTTAAGGTGGGATAGAGAGTAAGAATTGGAGGGACATGTGTCCACAGTTGGTACTATTAAAGGCTTGTTTTCTCTCATAGTTATAGTTAATGTTATTCCCAAGTATGTCAAAAAATACAGAAGCTATAATTTGTTTCATATTACTTTCCCACAAATTTTCCGATCGCAGCTATATGATATAGTCTCACGTTTCCGAAATCAATTCTAGATTACATAACGTAGTGTTCACCATAATTCGTAGTCTTGAAATCATGTCACCTCGATTCATGAACATAGTTTTTGTGTTTAGAAGGTCTTGAAAGTGCTGACCAATTATCTGCCCTTTAAATTGTATAATAAATTGGTCAATTTCCTCATGAAATTTCATTAAATTAACTTTATTTTCTTACAGGGCCTTTCACATCTAGTCTCCACTTCAAAATGATGTATGAAAAAATTATTTTATTGTTTTGGGGCTACTTTTAAGAAATGTCAAAATAATGTATGCATTGCTAAGAGCACAAACCCCGCCCTTAAGGTGTGTTTCACAATAGGGAAACCGGTTTCCTTTAAACCTGTTTAATGACGGACAGCCCATTTCTTCGATATTAATGAGCTGACGACTCCTAAAAAACGTCTATAGAAATCGTTTCTTTTCCACACCTTTACAAATAATTTGTTTTCCGCTTGTAATTGTCCTTAGATACTTTCTAGTTTGTGGAAAACTATTTTCTCCATCGTTCCAAAAAATTTTGTGATGTGTATTGGTTAACCAAATTGCAGTCTTTCGAGATTTTGTATTTAGCAAAGTAAAATCATATGGTGGTTCTATTAAAAAACTATTATTCAAGCTTGGATCTTTTTGAATATAATTCCAATTTCCTTTAGAATAAAATTATTATTATTATCAAAGAAACCTTGAACATCAATCGAAACAGTATCTTTCAACATTTTTCTAATGTTAAACAACTCGTTGTACTATTTGGGTATTTTCATAACTTGGTGTCTTTAGTTCTATTGAAATTCTCACATCAATAGGACCAATTTTTACTGATTCGTTTTGATATGAAAGATCAACCACAATAATATTGTTCTTCAATTTAAATCCATTTGGGGTCGAAAATGGTTGTGATTCACGATTATAGTAACTAGATTAAAATCTTGTATACATTTCATACAGCTGAGCATACTGATTCTTACTAAAATCAACATTCAGATTATCATATGGATATGACTCAGAATTCAAGTGAACTTTCAAGTTCGATAAGTTATTTGTGATAAGTTCTCCATTTAGTGTAAATCCAAGTATGGAAAATCTTGGTTTTTCGCGGTTAGCCGACAATTTCACATTCCAGCTCTGTTGACTCCCATACCCCAATTTGGGGTTAACATGTTAGTCCCAACTCTGGAATGCGATTGGTAGGTTTAGACCACTTTTAATAATATCGTACATCTTAATTTTTGTAAAATCGCTCAGAGTTACATCGGGAATTTTCCAGGTTTTATTCGTAATTTCCAGTTTAAAAGTTTGTTCATTTCTGGTTTGTTGAAGATTCACTGAGATTCTTAGTTAGCATCAACACTAGTTCGTGTTTACAATTTAACAAAACTTTTTTATAATCCTCAGCAAATCCCAACAAATTTTTTAATGGTACAGAAAAGTTAAAGGTGGGTCCCGTAGAAATTTCATCTCCACTGCTCCATCCGGAATTTAATAGATTTTGACTTTGAAGATTATCCAGAGATATATAATTTTTTAGGGTAGTACTCATATTGACATGGACTTGGCACGTTGAACACGTTGTATTTAGTTGTTACCTAGCAGTATTTTGATGGTAACTTTCTCTTTAGTCTTGTTTTTGGATGGTTACTTTTGAATAGTACCTGAACAGTACTTGGTTTTGGGTGGTTACTATCTGTACAGTATCTGTAAAGTACTTGGTTTTAGATGGTAACTAAATGTTAACAAGTATTATAGTTGCTATAGTCTCTTATTAAGAATTATCAAAGTACACAAGTTAAAGTTTCTAAGATGTGTTAGCCAATCACACTTGCAGTGAACTATCATTACCTTACCGTCATCAAAGTCACATGCCCAAGACCCAAGGACATTGAATAAAATACTTCCCCTTCATTTGTACCTGTTGTTTTAATTACAGTCAGAAACAAAATTTTTAGGATCATTCAATATTTTTTATATATTATATTTTTGTAAACATATTTCATTAAATTCATAATTAATTATATTTTATATATATTTGTATATAATTAATTTTCTTACTCCATCCCTCTGTAAGAAACATGTCGGTTATTAATCTTCGTTCCAAACGCAGATTTTCGCTTGGTTCCCATAGATAGATGTAAAATAGTTCTCACAATGTAATCTTTCTCAGATGTTGGATTATTTTTAAAGCATTCATTTGTTCTAACCCATAATAATATTAAAACATATTTCGAAAGCATCATTAGCTAGCATAGGAGCGTCTTTCAATTTAATTTCTGATTCAAATTTATGATAGAGGTGTTGGGACCTGGTAATATCGGTTTTTGTTGTCAACTATTTTTCTAGTTCTAGTTTTCTAGTTTTATTCTATTTGTATACTATTTGTATGAGTAAGGCATCATTGTCTAAGATTCTGAATAAGTTTAATAAACTCTTTAATTACAATACTCATCTGGTTTTCGTGATTCATGATGAGCTGCTTGGACTTTGATTACTAGCTGTAATTAACTGTTATGAGCTATTATTAAATGGTTACTATCTGCTTGGTAGATGTCTATTAGTTGCTTACTAGTTTTTATTAGCTGGTTACTATATGTTTAGTAGATGTATACAAGATGTTTAGTATCTGGTTTCTATATGTTTAGTAGATGTATACAAGTTGTTTACCAAATGTATACAAGTTGCTTACTAGCTATTTAGTATCTGGTTTCTATATGTTTAGTAGATGTATACAAGCTGTTTAGTAGATGTATACAAGCTAGTAAAGCTGTTTAGTATCGGGTTTCTATATGTTTAGTATCTGTTTACTTGATGTTTACTTATTATTATTAGCTGGTTACTAGTTGTTATTAACGTCTACGAGCTTTTATAGTCTTTTGTTAAGAATGATAAGAAATTCCTGATCACTAGACGACTTTCGATGTGAAGTAAAAACTTACACTCTGATTTTCAATGTGTTTGCTATGTACGTGAGAAAGAACGCAAAGCCAAAATATCTCAAGATTTATATAAAAATCTTAGAGGAACATATCCGATTATGTTGGGGGAAGATGTATCCTGTGATTGTAAAACTAATTAAGAAATAAATTGTTCACAAGCTGTCTAAAAGCTGTTTAGAAGCTGTTTTGATAAACAATTTTGATTCATAATGACAGATACTAAGAATATATATTAATATCATCCACTTTAACTAGTATATTGTTAAAATAAAACATTTCCATTTTTCATGTTCTTTCATCTTATGTAGGTATAATAAATTAAATCTTAACTACGATAGCTAGCCTTACATCCCATAACTATAGTTATTAGCTACAATAAAATGTCTAGAAAGAACAAAATATATGAATGTCAAAAACGATTTAAAACTAACTATAATTGTGAAAGTAATTGAAATCGCTCCGACGTAATACAGTAAAAAACAAAAAACACTGTGATTATCCCATTTTCTATCACCATAACAAATGTGTATACCCACACCTAAATGACCAATTGTATCCTTTCTCCAAAAATGTCTGTGACTTTCACTTATAAATTTGTCACCGATAACTTAAATCCCATTAAGCAAACCACACATTGCTAATCGTCCATAACCGCAGAGTCAAGTTGGTTTCCTACAATAAACACCGATGGTGGTGTAAAGGATTGCTAAAATGCCTCTACGCAGGCGCAAAGGTCATAAAAAAAAGGTCATAAAATATATAATTAGGAAAGTATTTTTTATTTGCGAACAATTTATAACTGTTACCAACAACACTAATAGTTGTTACAAAGGATTTGTTTAAATGCCTCGACGCAGGCGCAATGGGCAAGGCATTGGAAAAAATTCATGGAATATTATCCCTTCATAAAAGAGGTCATAAAATATATAATTAGAAAAGTATTTTTTATTTGCGAACAAATTATAACTGTTACCAACAACACAAATAGTTGTTACAAAGGATTGCTAAAATGCCTTGATGCAGGCGCAAAGGTCAAGGTAATGGAAAAATTCATGGAATATTATCCCTTGACAAAAACGAAAATTTCTTCTATTTGGATAATAAAAAAATATATATTAATTCAATGCTTTGATTTTTCAATCAAAATGCTTGATAAATCTAGTTGTTTGATATTCTCTAACTTACTAACTCTCTAACTATTCTCTAACTAACTAATTGAGTAATACGTTTTCATGTGTCTATTTAATTTACCAAAAACAGTATTACTCTTCTCTCATAAAATTGATCTTTTGGATCCCTCTAATTCCCCACCGGTGAAATATATGTTCCTCATATTTAATAATGATGGTTTGTCAACCCCGACCAACCTCCGCAACATAGATGGGTACTTGTAATTCATATTTAAGATATTTCCATCCTTCTCTAAATAACATCCTTTTATTCATCATGTAAACAGGTTTAGAATTGTATTGCATGCTTCAACCCCTAGCCACACCCACCACTTTAACAGATTTGACTTTTCCAATGGCTGCCCCAGCTACCTAAAATGTACATTTCTTTTGATTTTTCCTTTTTCTTTCTAAGCAATGTACACAATTTTTAAACTGGTTCTGACCTCCCTCTTTTATGGCATCCTCTACTTTATTTTCGTTATATTTCTGATCTTTTCCTAACAGTAGGTTGTTAAACTTTTATCATTTTATGGGTTTATTGAGCACTCGAAATCCCAGATATTAACTCATAACATGTAACTAGCAGAATATAGTCAAAGATATCAGACTCTAAAAAGACAAGATTTACCCACAATTCAATTTACCATCTACAATCCCCGGAGAAGAGTTTAGTATTTGCAGTTTAATTTACTAATTTATTGATTTCACAGATTCCCGCTGGTGAATACCAATTTTTAACAACTGACTGCCAACTCCATACCATTCAGACACTGGTTTACAACCTCATAGAACTGACTCTCAAGGTATTTGTAATGCACAATATATTTCCGTCTCTCTTCTTCTAATCAATATTAAAAAATTTCAACAACTGGTTTTGGAGTTCTTTCATTCATTAGAATACAATTTTTCAAAATTATTAAGCCAACAGAGATAATAATGTTTTTGTGATACTATCCCATGAATAATACATAATTCCTATTTGTATATTTTCAAAATTATTTATTTCAGAAAATTATTCATTAATCGCATTCAAATAATATTCATAATATATCTTACAATTTTTTAGATTTATCAATAGAGTTTCCCAATTATTAATATTACATGATATTGCATCATATCTATTTTTAAGATTAAATATTAAGATAGGGTCGTCCTCGCGAGACATAGCGCTGACCAACTCACATTGGTCTGCCTCACCATTAAGTTTAAGACATTCTAAGTCTGATATTGAATCCCTTATACGAAAAATCAACTCCCAAACTTCACGTAGAAGTCGTGACAGCGGATTATTTTCGATTTCCGCATCGTGAAGATCAATTTGGTGTTGTAACTTGGTTGTCTCCATTGTTTTCGCTCTGCAAATCCACCAAGCGCCATTTCAGGATTTCCAACTCTTCTATAGTATCGTAATAGATACTACCGAATTCCCGTCGCAACTCCTTGGAAACCTTTAAAATTTCCTTAAAGATTCTTATTTCAATCAACAAAACTTCATTTATTTTAAAGTCAGAGTGGTTGATTTGGCTGTTGATTTCAGTCATCTTTTGTCTTTCGATTTAAATTTTGTACTGTTTTAGGTTTTGTAAACTCATCAACCAGGAAAAGTCAGAACGTAGAACCACATTTCTCCTTAACACATACATTTTTTTGAAAACTTTAAAGGTAACCGTTTTCTTTTTCTAAAACGTAATTGACTAAACGTATTTGACTAAATAAACGATCTCATTTGTTTTTATGTCTATTCTGTTAGGAACCACAACCTTCACCACCATTTTGACCACAAGACCGTAGACAGGTTACACTAATAGATTTCATCTAAAACCCTAATTGAAACAAAAAAACGCCCACGCATAACAAAACAACGTTTTTGTGTATATTCTGTTAGGAACCACCACCACCACCAACACCCCTCTTACACTCCTACGCTCACTTTCCCATCTAATGCTCGCTAAAGAGGGGGAGGTTATCGAACTCACGCTTGTTTCACACCACAAAAGTATGCGGTCTAATATCCCTCAAGCCAACACCTTTTGACCACAAGACCGTAGACAGGTGTCACCTACAACCCTAATTGAATCAACAAAACGCCCACGCATAACAAAACAACTTCCCTTCCTCCTCCTCCTCCGCCTAAATATAGTTTTACAAATTCATACGCATGACAAAACACCCCTTGTAAAACGAATAGTTTTCTAAAACTGAACTACTTTCCACATTTCTCCTTAACACATACATTTTTTGAAAACTTAGAAGGTAACCGTTTTCTCTTTCTCTAAGCGCGTGAGAAAAAATTTTCAAATATGATTAATGATTAAAGAAAAACGTATTTGACTAAATAAACGATCTCATTTGTTTTTGTTCTGTTAGGAACCACCACCACAATCACCATTTTGACCACAAGACCGTAGACAGGTAACACTAACAGATGTCAACTAGAACCCTAATTGAATCTACCCTATAAAAACTATCCCTAATTGAATCAACAAAACGCCCACGCATAACAAAACAACGTTTTTGTTAGGAACCACTAACACCAACACCCCTCTTACACTCCTACGCTCACTTTCCCATCTAGAGGGGGAGGTTACCGAACTCACGATTGTTTAACACCACAAAAGTATGCGGTCTAATATCCCTCAAACCAACACCACAAAAGTATGCGGTCTAATATCCCTCAAACCAACACCTTTTGACCACAAGACTGTAGACAGGTGTTACCTACAACCCTAATTGAATCAACAAAACGCCCACCCATAACGCGTTCTAACGCAAGTTAGAAGCAACATAGTGACCTGTGTGCAACCATTGCACTCCACAAAATCCTATGCATGACAAAACACCTCCTATCGCACACGCACCTTTAGCCTGAGAAAAAGACAAGACAAAACAAGACATATCAAAACACCCCTCTCTCACACTCCTACACACCACTTTCTAACCTCATTAAGTGACCTGTGTGCAACCATTCTCATCTAACTAGGGTCAGCAACACCCCCCTTTTTGACTTAATTATGCTAATTAGGTCACTAGAACACCTGTGTGCAACCATGCGTGACTAATTAGGGTCACCCCCACCCCCTTTTTTGACATGATTTATTACCTAGTGAGCCAGCTCCCGTATTACCTATCTACTTGTTGAGATTGTGTTCCAACTGTTTTTGTACAGTCTCTGCCTGAGGTGGAGCTTGCAGGTAGCCATGGGCATACCCACCGTGTCCTTATCGCGAAGGATGTCGGCGATTGTCCCTTGTCTTGCTAGCTCGTCTGCTATGCAGTTGCCCTCAATATTATGGTGTCCAGGCACCCAGCTGAGGTTGATTCTCAGATGAGTGGCCATCTCGTTCAGAGATTTGCGGCATTCAGAGATGGTTGCTGAGTTTGTTGTGTTGGAGTCGAGGGCCCTGAGAGCTGCTAGACTGTCCGCAAAGTTGAAGATGTCTGTGTCGTGATGTTCTGATGTATCCAGGTGGGACATGGCTTCCTGAATTGCCATGAATTCCGCGTGGAAAACACTACAGTGGTCTGGTAGGCGGAATGAGACTTTTATGTCCAGTTCGGGAGAGAAAACTCCCCCACCTGCTTGGGAGGTAAGCTTGGAGCCGTCTGTGTATATGTTGACGGCGTTTTCGAATTGGTGTAGAAGGTTGTTCTAGTCAGTACGGGTAGGTATGAAGATCTTGTATCTTCTTTCGAAGTTGGCTATGGGTGGAACATAGTCTGTAATATATGGTATGGATAGGATACTGGAGTGACCCGTTGAGCCTGTTGTCCATGCCGCTGCTTCGCGGACCCTCAGCGCTATTGCAGATGCCCAGCTTTTGGCAAGTAGGTCCAGGGGTTGAAGGTCGAGGATTGTGTTTAGTGCTTCAGTGGCGGTGGTACGGAGCGCCCCTCTGATGCAGAGCTATGCGCTTCTTTAGATCTTGTGAAGGATCCTGAGGTTACAAGGCCACCACACGATGTTTCCGTAGAGAAGAATGGGCCCGACTATTGCAGTGTATAGCCAGTGAACTATTATGGGGGAAAACCCCTCTTCCTCCCTATAGCTTTTTTACAATTAAAGAGTGCTATGGCCGCTTTGCGTGTGCGGTCTAAGATGTTGTCTGTCCAGTGGAGCTTTTTGTCAACGATGACAACTAAGTACTTTGCTTAGTTGCTAAGGGTTACGCGCGTTTGATGTAGTTTTGGGAGAGTTCGACTTGGTATCTTATACTTCCTTGTGACTCCCAGTCCACAATCCGCTGCCCACCCTGAGAGGGTGGATTGGACTGTCTCCATCAGATTGCAAAGAGTTTGCGGGAATTTACCCTGCAGTAGGATAGACACGTTATTCGCGTGGGCTACCACTTTAGTGCCCACTACTCTGCTGGTAAGCATGGTGTGTATGAGTCCCACTATCCCAATATAGTTCAGTCAGAGCTCAGTGATAGCCGTTAGGGTGTCGTTGTTGAAGGCGCCTTCTATGTCTAGAAACGCTGCCAGAGAGTATTCTTTATTGCGGAAACCTCTCTCTATACTAAATACTAGAGAGTGGAGGGCGGTATCTGTTGATCTGCATGTTGTGCGTCGGAGAGTAGGCTTGGTCTGATAGTTAGCCTGATATGGATGTCAATAAGCCTTTCCAGAGTCTTCAACAAGAAGGAAGAGAGACTTATCGGGCGGAAGTCCCTTGGGTTGGTTTGGGAGGTATTGCCGGCTTTCGGTATAAAAATTACTTTGACGTCCAGCCACCTTGATGGAATGTGGTTTAGTGCTAGGCAGCCGTGAATGATGGGTGTCAGCCAGGGTAGGGATATATCTAGTGTCCGTTGTAGTTGGGCCGGGAAGAACCCGACCGGGCCGTGGGATTTGAAGGGCTTAAAGGGGTTAATAGCCCACTTGATGCGATCAGGGCTTGAGATGTTGTCTATGCTCTGGTCGTCAAGGTTCTCCGCTATGTAGAGGTCCTCCACTGTTTGGGTGTTTTTACGGAAATGGGTGTCTAACAGGAGTTCAAGGGTTTCCTGACTGTTTCCCGTCCAGCTATTAGCATTGGTTTTAAGGTAGCCAATGGTTGCTGGAGATTTGGCTAAGATTCTTCTGAGTCTGGATGCCTCCGCAGCAGATTTGCTTTGATATTCTTCTTTCCTTTTGTATAGGCTTAGCTTTGTATGGTATAAGTTCCAGGAAGATTCGCTGTTGTTGTATTTAGCTCTATTGAAGTAAGTTCTGCCCTTTTTTTTTAAGATTCGACAGGGTTGTGTTACACAATGGCGGTGTGTGCTTTGCTTTGAGCCCTTTTAATGGTTTCACCACAGATGTCAGTGAAAAAATTAACTCGTTTTTCTAGTTCTTGACCGTTGAGTATGTGCGTCGGTGGAGCATGTAAGTTTCTCTTGAGGAGATTTTTGTTGTATACCCAGTTGGTTAATCTTAAATTAGTAATGTTCTCGGCGGGAGGAAAGTCTAGAGTTATTGTAAATTCTATGTATCGGTGGTCTAAGAATAAATTTTCGACCCCCACATTCCACGCTTCGACCTGGTTAAGCAGGGGATCAGATATTAGTGCAATGTCTAAGACTTCCCTCCTATTTATATTCTTATAGTTGGGTCATTACCTTTGTTGCAAATGAATAGATTTGATTGAAGGAGATAGTCAAAGAGTAACTCACCCCTTTCGTTTGTGTTTGTAATTCCCCATTGCGTGTGGTGTGAGTTTACGTCCCCTCCCAGGATGAGTTCCTTAGATGAGTGTGCATGTATGAGTTGTTGTGTTATGGTGTTTGGTAATGGCCCGTCATAGTCGTGGGCCAGATAGAAAGATGCTATGGTGTGATGAGTGTGTTCGTTTAGATCCAGCCTGACCGTGGTGAGGTCGCCTTCGCTAAACGGTGGAATAAGATAACCGTTAATGTGTGTCTTGGTAAAAATGCAGGTTTTGGTTTTACCCTTACCCTTGGTGTCAAATAGCTGGTATAGGGGGCTGGTAAGCCAAAGATGTTGCTACCAACTGTGACAGCCTGTCAGTGCAAGCGTAGCTGAGAGCATTCTGGCTCTCATTGAGTCAGTCGTTTATATACACTTGTAAAGTGCGGATCGCACGGAAGACATAATAAATATTGTTTGTATATCTGAGTAATTGCTTGCAGTTGGTTTGCAATTATTACTATGAAAATAAGAAGATAAGATAAAAAGAATAATAAAGAAAAATAAATAAAAAGAGTGGCCACTAAAATGTAGCCTAATGGAGGCCGCTTCGATACAGCCTAGGAAAATACTAAAAAAACAAGGAAGAACGCTATAGACGAGTACCTCGACTATGAGATACCCGTTACTCAGCTAAAGGAACCAAAGGGAAATGGAGATATGCAAGCAGCAAAGCGAGGTTGAAATGCGCCACCTACATGCGGTAGACATACATAAGCGTTATGGGCGTTAAAGTGGGCTTGGCAACTTTTTTTGGATCAATAAATAGGTATTGACGAGACCAATACATTTCAGTTAAAATTTTTTATCTAGCATGAAAATTGTGGGCGCCACAGGCTTGGGCGGTTTTTTGGGCGTTAGAGTGGGCGTGGCATATTCGCGTGACAAACTTGCGCTGCGTACAAGGCTAAGGAATCTAAATCTGAAATCCCAATTCTCTATCTTTGATAGTTTCCGAGATATCCGCGTTCATACTTACGATTTTTTGAAGTTTGCAGGCGGTTTGTGGGCGTTAAAGCGGGCGTGGCAAACCTTATGTCAACCGATAGGTATTGATGAGAACAATACATTTCAGTTAAAATTTTTACTCTAGCATCAAAACTGTAGGAGCCACAGTTTTGGGCGGTTTGTGGGCGTTAGAGTGGGCGTGGCAGTCTATTGAAACAAACTTGCGCTGCGTAAGAAGCTCAGGAATCTGCACGCCAAATCTCAATAGCCTAGCTTTCATAGTTTCCGAGATCTCAGCGTTCATCCGGACAGACAGACGGACAGACGGTCAGAAGGACAGACGGACATGGCTAGATCGACTCGGCTAGTGATCCTGATCAAGAGTATATATACTTTATGGGGTCGAAAACACTTCCTTCTGCCTGTTACATACTTTCCGACAAATCTAGTATACCCTTTTACTCTACGAGTAACGGGTATAAAAATAAGGCGCTTCATTACGGCCTTTGTAATAGTTGGTCACTCTAAAGTGGGTTTTCGAAGTAGCGTGGTCACAAAATTACATTGAGAATCGAATAAGAAAAAAAAACAAAGTAATGGCCGAACTTAAGCCATCCCTATGCAATAGCATGGACAAATCACTCTGGCGCTCCGAATGGGAGATCTGGTTGCGCGCATTCAACATATATGCGGACAGCGAAGAGATCAGCTCAACTCTTAAAAAGCGCAATAAGCTTCTGCATTTGGGAGACTCACAACTTCAGTCGATTGTGTATAACTTGCCAGGAGCGATGGTCCCTTATATTCCGGAGGAGCATAACGATGTCTTCACACCTTTGGTGGAAAAGTTAAATGAATATTTTTCGCCGATACGCAATTCGGTATTTGAGCGAAATTTGTACCGTGGTATGACACCGCGGGATGGAGAATGTTTCACCGAGTTTCTTATGCGATTGCGTCAGCAGGTGAGGAAGTGTAATTTTGGTACTTCCAAAACAGAAAGAGAAGAGATCTGTCTCAAGGATAAGCTAATTGATTCTTGGGCACTGGCTGAGCTGAAGAAAAAGTTGCTGTCAACTGAACAGTCCTTGGAGGGAGTCATATCTGCTTGTCTAATTGAGGAACAGGTGAGCAAGCAGACGCAATCAATGTCATCAATGTCATCAAATGGATGCTCAGGCTCTATAGTCAATAAGATTGCAACGCGCACGGCTAAATGGAACAACACCAAAGTGGAGTGCGGCAGATGTGGCCGAAATGATCATGATTCAAATAGTTTGCTTTGTCCAGCGTAAAATGCGGAATGTAACAGATGTTCCAAAGTCGGGCACTTTGCTAAGAGATGTCGGACTACTGTGAAGGGATCCGGATGAAAAAACCAAGGAGGTGCAAAGCGGCGCTATGTAGATGAAGCGCCGGTCCGAGCAGTGAGTGGTGGTCAACAATTTCACAATCCCTGTTTCCGAGTAGCGAATGATTGTGACATGGGCGAAGTCATTTCTTGCCGAGTTGGTGGCTTACCAATTAGCATGGTCATAAATTCCGGATCCAAGTATAACATATTAAGTCAAGATGCTTCGAACTATCTACAAGAAAACGGCGCAGCTATATTAAATCTGCGAACTGAGTCGAAAAATCAATTTCGGGCATGTGAGGAGTTGAATAACTGCCCACAAATGTAAGCAGCAGCAGCAGATGGCCGGCCGTCTACCAGATACGCGGCGAATTCGCGTAGTTACGGCGCGGCGAGGAGAGGATGGAGATCGAGAGAGCTTGGAGACCAAGGATGGAGATCAAGAGAGTTTGGAGACCAAGGGTGGAGATCAAGAGAGTTTGAAGACCAAGGAGCGGATAAAGGGAGAGTGGAGACTTGCCGGGCAGAACAAGAGTGCCATGTGGAGATAACGGGACTCCTCTGTGAACTTTGGACCGGGAGAAGAAGCACCACATCTCGGCAGTGGAGCGGCACACAGGCGTGCCGCAAGCATCACGGGAATCAGCGGGACGGCAGCAGTGGACAGAACATCGGTTGGAAGCGGTACGTGAAGGACAAGTGGGTCAACCAGTCACGGACTTTGGACCCGGAGTGGAGAGATCCAGCGGGCCATGCGCAAAAGGGAAATAACGGTTCCCGGAGGCCCTATATAAGGCCGCAGAGCGCTGGCAGCTGGATCAGTCGATCACAAGGAGTCAAACCATCAAGATTAATCAGATACGAAAGTGAACAATCAAACAACCAGATAATCTACAAGGGAGCAACAGCAAGTCGAGTCGGCGGAGAAGCAGCGCCGAGAGAGCCTACAGGGAGCAAGATTGCTACGTCGAGACGTTCGGGATTGGGATACCAGGAATCTTCGAATTGCGACACAGGAGAGAGTATAACAAGCCAGAAGGGAGAGCGGTCGATCGGTACGGTCTCGAGTGGAATTGTCCAGGAGAGCCCTACGGATTCGACTTGCGAGGTCCCGGAGCGGCGTGCCCGAACCCCAAATATAACAAGCAAGAAGGGAGAGCGGTCGATCGGTACGGTCTCGAGTGGAATTGTCCAGGAGAATTGTACGGATTCGACTTGCGAGGTCCCGGAGCGGTGTGCCCGAACCCCGCGCAGTCAGCACCGCCAGGAGCAGTGCGCGAGATAGCGTCAGCAGCAAGCCAGCCACCACATCACGACAGCCACGCAACACAGAGCGAGCCACGCGGAAACGTCCCGGACCATAAGCAGAAGGGTGAGGCTAGGGTGGAACGTTCGTTTACACTAGGCGTGGTAGCGACGTAAAGTGCAAGGCAGCTTCCTGGCGTTCCGCCGACTGTCCGCGCGGACTGAGCAGAAACCCCAGTGGGACCATCCGGGACCGAGCAAGGAACAGGCGACGGTGGGTCGAAAGGAGTGATCCTGGAGAGCGCAGCCTCTGTTCACCCTAGACTGAGAACGGGTACGCTTCCCTAAGCCCGTACGGCTGATGACCCTCGGGAGTCCGAGTCGTTACAATCAGTCACCGAAACAACGCGTCAGGGACGAGCGGCGAGCCAGCATCTTCAGGGAGCCGCAAGGATCTTCAGGTAGCTACAGGACTGGAGCACCGAGTCAACAAGGCGAAAGGTCGTCGAGACGACCAGGACCGTCGGAAGTACCGCAGGCCACAAGTGTCGAGTCAAGGCCAACCAAGCTACCAAGATATTTGTATTAATATACCCGCAATAAACCCACTACGAACCCGTGAATTCTGTGCTTTCTCACTGAGCTACTGGGCGGTCACGTTTATTTAAATTTGGTGGGACGAACACACAATCTATTGAGCTAGCCGCACGAATCTCGTAGACCACGAAAATCAGTTCGTTACATCTGGCGCCCAACTTGATTGTCCCAGCAGTGAAAGCAACTTAAACAGAATGAGAAAGAAATGGATCTACCGGCTTAAAAAGGAGGACTTCGCCAATGTCGCACAGAGGCTTAATGTCACCCTGGACGGCAGATTAGAAGACATGAGAAAGGCATTATCCGAGTTTTACTCAGAAACGGATAATGACCCACAACTGGGCGGAGTTGGAGGCTACATACCACGAAAAAGCCGGCTTGAGCATCACGTTAACGAATGCCGAAGGGGACTACCTAGTGGCAAGCCAAGACAGGAAAATAACAGCGCTGATCTCGAGACCCAGTCAGTCAGACTATGCAAGGATCGCCAAACAGGTCCGCGAATGGTCGTTCAGGCTCGACGGGGCGGAAAAACCGTTCGAGTTCCTGGAGCAGGTGGAATGGTCCGCAAACACATACGGCTTGGAGTTAGACATGATTCCCCGAGCGATGCTGGAATTGCTTAAGGGAAAGGCTTTGAAGTGGTTTATCGCCAACAACAAACAATGGAAAACCTGGGCGGAGTTTATAGATAGTATCCACACATACTTTCTGCCGAGAGACTTCTTCACCAGGCTGGCGGATCAGGTCAGGCAACGGAAGCAAGGCTTCAGCGAGTCGTTCAAAGACTACATGATCGACATGCAGACGATGGTGAGGCCACTAAATTATTCCGCGAAAGAGACCATAAGGATCATCAAGGAAAACTGCACCCCCAGTCTAAGGATCTTCCTAAGGGCGTACAAAGTGCCGGACCTGGACACGCTGATGATATAAGCAGACGAGTATGAAGAACTCGAAAAGGAGCGGGAAGCGTTCGCGCAGGAAAACAAATTCTCGAAGACCAAGTCGGCATCGTCAGCGCAGGTAACATGCAGAAGATGCGAAGAGGCAGGAACCCAGGAGACACGGGGAAACGACCAATGGTCGCCACCTAACCGAGTACCACGGCAGCAGGCCGCAGGAGCACCACGCGGAGGCCAATGGACACCACCCCAACAGCAACAGATGCAGCCAGCAAACACTGTTTGGAGGCCACCAAGTACAACACAAAGGCCTCGTAAAACGACACACACCACAGACCCCCAGGAGGCCTGCCGAAAGTGCGGCGGTCATGGACACTGGGCGCGGGGATGTCGGCATCAACGCCTGTTGTTCTGCTGGGTGTGCGGGAGAGTAGGCGTCAGGAGCGTCGAATGCTGCCAGCAGGCGGGAAATGCCCAGCGATCTCAGCCGAAGAGAGGCGAGCGGGGGCGCCAAGATGCTACCTCTCCAAACTAACGGGAAAGCTGATCGAGGAGAAGCAGCAGTTGTCCGCAGCGGTGACGATTGGTGGGGGCACATACAAGGCCGACTGAGACCCCGGAGGAGAAGGCAAACAAACTCAGAGAAATCTTCGAGATTTTAA
Source organism: Drosophila subpulchrella (assembly GCF_014743375.2). Taxonomy (NCBI): domain Eukaryota; kingdom Metazoa; phylum Arthropoda; class Insecta; order Diptera; family Drosophilidae; genus Drosophila; species Drosophila subpulchrella. Next base: position 81,839 of record NW_023665641.1, read on the forward strand.
GGCGGAATCTGGAGAAAGCATCCCAGGATCAGGCTAGGCATTATAACCTAAGTAGGAGGCAAGGAACACCATTTATCAAAAACGGCCGAGGGGTTCGCATCAAAATTGGCCCCAAGATACGACGGACCTTACCAAGTCATGGGATTTGCGTCACCAGTAATCTGCAAAATACGACACAAAGAAAGAGCGGACCATCCACGTAAGCGAGCTGAAACAGCAACAATCGGAAAACACAAGCGAGCGGCTACAGCAAGCAGACACAACAGACGCAAAACACCATTGATAGTCAAAGGATACCTCCAAGGGTTTCCAAAGGATAATACGGAAAAAAAAGTCCAAGGACATCTCCAAGGATTCCCAAAGGATAATACGGAAAAAAGCCCAAGGAAATCTCCAAGGATTCCCAAAAGGATACTACGAAAAGAGTCCAAGGATACCTCCACGGATTCCCAAAGGATAGTACGGAAAAAAGTCCAATGACATCTCCAAGGATGCCCAAAGCATACTACGAAAAGAGTCCACGGATACCTCCAAGGATTCCCAAAGGATACTACGAAAACAGTCCAAGGATACCACCAAGTATTCCCAAAGGATACTACGAAAAGAGTCCAAGGATACCTTCAAGGATTCCCAAAGGATACTACGAACACAGTCCAAGGATACCTCCAAGGATTCCCAAAGGATACTACGAACACACTCCAAGGATATCTCCAAGGATTCGAAAGGGATACTGCAAAGCGACTCCAAGGATAACTTCACGGACTCGCCAAGGATACTAGAAATAGCTACTAGGACACGATAAGATAAATCCAAGGAATCTCCAAGGATACTACATGGCAACTACAAAGGTGCAATGAAATGCATAAAGGACATCAGGAGAACGTCAAGAACACAAAGGGAGCAAGCCAGAGCGTCCAAAGACTCGATTGGGACTGATTGGAGGAAAGAAAAACACGCATCAACAGTCTGCCGAAGGAAGGGGGAAGACGGCACAGATCAGAGAGCTGTACCGTAGATCTGGGTAGGAAGAAGGAGAGGCCGAAGGAAATAGCGGGATTGAGCAAAGAGGAAGGCTCGGAACCGAGGTATCGTTGAAGGGAGCCCAGGCTTCAAATGAACAATCAAAATCGACAAGAATCATGAGCACACGTGTGACGAGGAGCGAAGAGCGCAGGATGATGACTACTCACCAGCCGTCCGGAGGATCCAGCCCGGGGCGAGGTCGACGGCCCGGCCTACCCGAACCTCGCGGCGGATCTCCGGGCGGGGCGTTCCCGAGCCGGTCATCAGCTCCGACAGCGACGTCGAGTTGGTGGAAGACCCGCGGGTGGAGCAGCGGCGATGGCGGCTTCGCAGAGCTGTCAACCGGGCCGACATCCGCATCTCGACCGGCGCGCGGAGGTCGAATGGGCCAGCGAGGAGCAGCCCCAAGACCAGCAGGCTCCCGGTAGCCATGCCGAGTCTGTGGCAGCGGCTACGTTGGAGTATCGCCGGAAGTGCGAGGCGCGACGGCGGTGCGAGGAGCGGCGGTTGAAGGAGATGGAGGATTCACCGGAGTGGCAGACCCAACTGCGGACGGCCGAGGAGGAGGAGCAGCAGCTGTGGGAGAACCCGCGGTACCCACCCACACCGAGATATGCGCCCGAGCCCTGCATCCCGCCGCAGCAACAGCCAGGGGATCCGATGGGACAACACATCCGTACGGACATACCGGCGGCCCACGTGAGCCACAGTACCCTGACGTTCGTGGCCGAAGGGGAAAGGTGACGGCAGCAGACGGTCGCCTGGACCTGGCCGGAGGGACCCGCGGAGGAGACGGTGGCGACGGAGGAGCCCCGAATCTGGGAGGAGAGTGGTCCACGGGTGAGCCCGCTGGACCCCAGGACCCGCAGCAGACCGGAGCATTGGGCCCCACCGACACCGAGCACCGGACCGACGACGCCAAGCACGGGACTGGCGACGCCAGCGTCAACAGAGAGAGCGACGGTAACCGCGGAGCCAGACGAGCCGCTGGAACGAGGACGCTGGGTGTGGCCCGAACCCGTGGGAGGTGGCCGACCTCCGCTCAAGCGGCAGCACTCAGCGCCCGAAGTGTCCGAGGTGGTGGCACGCCCAAAATTGTCGCGGACGGTGTCGGCACCGGAGGGCCAGCGGTGGCGCGAGATCATGGACCACGAATGGCCCGAGGGGATCGCGGAGGCACCAGCGCTGAAAGAGGCCCGCATCCTGGGCGGCAGGCGCAGCGTGCGCGTATGGAGAGAGGGGCGCGCGTTCCGAGTCCGGTTGTGGCTCGCGGGCACGAGAGTGTTTGAGGAGCAGCCAAATAAAATTTAAAAAGAAAGGAAAACGAAACAAAGTTTGAAACCGGCATAGGACGGGGAACGCGGTTGAAACAGGGGCCAGAAGAAAGGGGCATACATGGCAGCTCCGGCAACCTGAAATTCAAATTGGGTTAATGCAGGAAGCAGCTAAACAAATACCAAAATACTCACCTGCTGCAAAGCAAATGAGAATTCCTCTCCGCACCCCCTCTCGAGTGATGCCAGCGTGGAGCCAGGCTCAGTCGGCTGAGGACGACTGAAGGGCGAGAGAGGACGAATGGAGAGAAAAAGGATGAAATAGAAAGGAGTGAAGAAATGCGAAAACTTAGCTAGAAAGTTGCAAAATCACCATGAGCCAGGGAAGGGGGAGCCTCGGTAGGCGATTGATTGGCACTAGACGATAGTGCGATCGATGGGCACGCAAAAATGGAAATATCGGCCAAAGGTGAAAATATCGCGTCGAATAAACATCGATCACGCACGGATGGTGTGACCAGGCGGAGGAACCAATGAAAGGAGTAGGACGCAGCAATGAGCAGCGAGCTGGGATCGATAGCCCATGAGTATCGATGTCCCAGTGGAGCCATGCAAAATGTCGGCGCGGGAGATTTCAAGTTGCTACGAGGAGGATGACCAACGCTGTACAAATTTAATAGAGCTAAAGCGTTGAGGAAGCATCGGGGGAGCAACGAGGGAGCGCCCCGGGATTCAGAGGGAGCAACACAAGGACTCGAAGGCTAGGTTATGCAAGGAAACGCCGGAGAGTAGGAACAAGTTTCAAATGTTTCCCGAAGGGGGGAATGTGAGGAGTTGAATAACTCCCCACAAATGTAAGCAGCAGATGGCCGGCCCCTTACCAGATACGCGGCGAATTCGCGTAGTAACGTCGCGGCGAGGAGAGGATGGAGATCGAGAGAGTTTGGAGACCAAGGATGGAGATCAAGAGAGTTTGGAGACCAAGGGTGGAGATCAAGAGAGTTTGGAGACCAAGGAGCGGATACGGAGATAGTGGAGACTTGCCGGGCAGAACAAGAGTGCCATGTGGGGATAACGGGACTCCACCGTACTTCGGACTCTCCCGTGAACTTTGGACTGGGAGAAGAAGCACCACATCTCGGCAGTGGAGAGGCACACAGGCGTGCCGCAAGCATCACGGGAATCAGAGGGACGGAAGTCGTGGGAGCCTACGAAGAGCAAGATTGCTACGTCGAGACGTTTGGGATTGGGATTCCAGGAATCTCCGAATTGAGACGCAGGTAGCTGAGGTCCAGAGGGCATCACACGGCTAGGTCAAGGCGGTCGATTAACCCTATCCACAAAGTCCTGGCGTTACGCCTGGAGAGAGTATAACAAGCCAGAAAGGAGAGCGGTCGATCGGTACGGTCTCGAGTGGAATTGTCCAGGAGAGCCGGATTCGACTTGCGAGGTCCCGGAGCGGCGTGCCCGAACACCAAGTATAACAAGCCAGAAGGGAGAGCGGTCGATCGTTACGGTCTCGAGTGGAATTGTCCAGGAGAGCCGGATTCGACTTGCGAGGTCCCGCGCAGTCAGCACCGCCAGGAGCGAGATAGCGTCAGCAGCAAGCAGACGCGGAAACGTCCCGGACCATAGGCAGAAGGGTGTGGAACGTTTGTTTACACTAGGCGTGGCAGCGACGTAAAGCGCAAGGCAGCTTCCTGGCGTTCCGCCATGAGCTGAGCCACTGAGCAGAAACCCCAGTGGGACCATCCGGGACCGGGCAAGGAACAGGCGACGGTGGGTCGAAAGGAGTGATCCTGGAGAGCGCAGCCTCTATTCACCCTAGTCTGAGAACGGGTACGCTTCCCTAAGCCCGTATGGCTGATGACCCTCGGGAGTCCGAGTCGTTACAATCAGTCACCGAAACAACGCGTCAGGGACGATCGGCGAGCCAGCATCTTCAGGGAGCCGCAAGGATCTTCAGGGAGCTACAGGACTGGAGCATCGAGCCAACAAGGCAAAAGGTCGTCGAGACAACCAGGACCGTCGGAAGTACCGCAGGTCAACCAAGCTACCAAGAAATTTGTATTAATATACCCGCAATAAACCCACTACGAACACACAATCTATTGAGCTAGCCGCACGAATCTCGTAGACCACGAAAATCAGTTTGTTACATCTGGGGCCCAACTTGATTGTCCCAGCAGTGAAAGCAACTTAAACAGAATGAGAAAGAAGTGGATCTACCGGCTTAAAAAGGAGGACTTCGCCAATGTCGCACAGAGGCTTAATGTCACCCTGGACGGCAGATTAGAAGACATGAGAAAGGCATTATCCGAGTTTTACTCAGAAATGGATAATGACCCACAACTGGGCTGAGTTGGAGGCTACATACCACGAAAAAGCCGGCCCGAGCATCACGTTAACGAATGCCGAAGGGGACTACCTAGTGGCAAGCCAAGACAGGAAAATAACAGCGCTGATCTCGAGACCCAGTCAGTCAGACTATGCAAGGATCGCCAAACAGGTCCGCGAATGGTCGTTCAGGCTCGACGGGGCGGAAAAACCGTTCGAGTTCCTGGAGCAGGTGGAATGGTCCGCAAACACATACGGCTTGGAGTTAGACATGATTCCCCGAGCGATGCTGGAATTGCTTAAGGGAAAGGCTTTGAAGTGGTTTATCGCCAACAACAAACAATGGAAAACCTGGGTGGAGTTTATGGATAGTATCCACACATACTTTCTGCCGAGAGACTTCTTCACCAGGCTGGCGGATCAGGTCAGGCAACGGAAGCAGGGCTTCAGCGAGTCGTTCAAAGACTACATGATCGACATGCAGACGATGGTGAGGCCACTAAATTATTCCGCGAAAGAGACCATAAGGATCATCAAGGAAAACTGTACCCCCAGTCTAAGGATCTTCCTAAGGGCGTACAAAGTGTCGGACCTGGACACGATGATGATATAAGCAGACGAGTATGAAGAACTCGAAAAGGAGCGGGAAGCGTTCGCGCAGGAAAACAAATTCTCGAAGACCAAGTCGGCATCGTCAGCGCAGGTAACCTGCAGAAGATGCGAAGAGACAGGAACCCAGGAGACACGGGGAAACGACCAATGGTCCCAACCTAACCGAGTACCACGGCAGCAGGCCACAGGAGCACCACGCGGAGGCCAATGGACACCACCCCAACAGCAACAGATGCAGCCAGCAAACACTGTTTGGAGGCCACCAAGTACAACACAAAGGCCTCGGGAAACGACACACATCACAGACCCCCAGGAGGCCTGCCGAAAGTACGGCGGTTTGGACATCGAGTCTTCTCAACAGTTGGATGGCAGCGAGCAAGGAAATGGTGTCTCACTTGGAACACAGGCACCACCGCTACCGCAAGCTGAATCGATTCCCGATATCTCCGTGGAGCAGCCTTCAGATGTGCAGCAGAACTTGAAGCTGAAAAATATTGGAGGGATGTGGCAGCCTGTCACTGCAAGCGTTGCTGAGAGCGGAGAGCATTCTGGCTCTCATTGAGTCAGTCGCTTATATACACTTGTAAAGTGCGGATCGCACCGAAGACATAATAAATATTGTTTGTATATCTGAGTAATTGCTTGCAGTTGGTTTGCAATTATTGGGCAATTCGCAGGTCATTATATTGGCGACGAGAGAAGAAACCGAACAGAAAAAAAAATTGAACAAGACCGATAAAGAATAAAATTCATTTCGGCTGTATGTGTGTTATTTTGGTACATACATACATATAAAAAAAAGGAATAAGGTGTGGCCACTTAAATGTAGCCTAAGAAATACTAAAAAAAAAGTGTGGGTACTTAAATGTAGATAACTAAGAAAATAAGATAAAAAGAACAATAAAAAAAATAAATAAAAAGTAGCGTGGTCGCAAAATTACATTGAGAATCGAATAAGAAAAAAAAAAAGTAATGGCCGAACTTAAGCCATCCCTATGCAATAGCATAGACAAATCACTCTGGCGCTCCGAATAGGAGATCTGGTTGCGCGCATTCAACATATATGCGGACAGCGAAGAGATCAGCTCAACTCTTAAAAAGCGCAATAAGCTTCTGCATTTGGGAGACTCACAACTTCAGTCGATTGTGTATAACTTGCTAGGAGCGATGGTCCCTTATATTCCGGAGGAGCAGAACGATGTCTTCACACCTTTGGTGGAAAAGTTAAATGAATATTTTTCGCCGATACGCAATTCGGTATTAGCGAAATTTGTACCGTGGCATGACACCGCGGGATGGAGAATGTTTCACCGAGTTTCTTATGCGATTGCGTCAGCAGGTAAGGAAGTGTAATTTTGGTACTTCCAAAACAGAAAGAGAAGAGATCTGTCTCAAGGATAAGCTAATTGATTCTTGGGCACTGGCTGAGCTGAAGAAAAAGTTGCGGTCATCTGAACAGTCCTTGGAGGGAGTCATATCTGCTTGTCTAATTGAGGAACAGGTGAGCAAGCAGACGCAATCAATGTCATCAATGTCATCAAATGGATGCTCAGGCTCTATAGTCAATAAGATTGCATCGCGCACGGCTAAATGGAACAACACCAGAGTGGAGTGCGGCAGATGTGGCCGAAATGATCATGATTCAAATAGTTTGCTTTGTCCAGCGTAAAATACGGAATGTAACAGATGTTCCAAAGTCGGGCACTTTGCTAAGTGATGTCGGACTACTGTGAAGAGATCCGGATGAAAAAACCAAGGAGGTGCAAAGCGGCGCTATGTAGATGAAGCGCTGGTCCGAGCAGTGAGTGGTGGTCAACAATTTCACAATCCCTGTTTCCGAGTTGCGAATGATTGTGACATGGGCGAAGTCATTTCTTGTCGAGTTGGTGGCTTACCAATTAGCATGGTCATAGATTCCGGATCCAAGTATAACATATTAAGTCAAGATGCTTCAAACTATCTACAAGAAAACGGCGCAGCTATATTAAATCTGCGAACTGAGTCGAAGAATCAATTTCGGGCATGTGAGGAGTTGAATAACTGCCCACAAATGTAAGCAGCAGCAGCAGATGGCCGGCCGTCTACCAGATACGCGGCGAATTCGCGTAGTTACGGCGCGGCGAGGAGAGGATGGAGATCGAGAGAGCTTGGAGACCAAGGATGGAGATCAAGAGAGTTTGGAGACCAAGGGTGGAGATCAAGAGAGTTTGAAGACCAAGGAGCGGATAAAGAGAGAGTGGAGACTTGCCGGGCAGAACAAGAGTGCCATGTGGAGATAACGGGACTCCTCTGTACTTTGGACTCTCCCGTGAACTTTGGACCGGGAGAAGTAGCACCACATCTCGGCAGTGGAGCGGCACACAGGCGTGCCGCAAGCATCACGGGAATCAGCGGGACGGCAGCAGTGGGCAGAACATCGGTTGGAAGCGGTACGTGAAGGACAAGTGGGTCAACCAGGAGTCACGGACTTTGGACCCGGAGTGGAGAGATCCAGCGGGCCGTGCGCAAAAGGGAAATAACGGTTCCCGGAGGCCCTATATAAGGCTGCAGAGCGCTGGCAGCTGGACCAGTCGATCACAAGGAGTCAAACCGTCAAGATCAATCAGATACGAAAGTGAACAATCAAACAACCAGATAATCTACAAGGGAGCAACAGCAAGTCGAGTCGGCGGAGAAGCAGCGCCGTGAGAGCCTGCAGGGAGCAAGATTGCTACGTCGAGACGTTCGGGATTGGGATACCAGGAATCTTCGAATTGCGACACAGGTAGCTGAGATCCAGAGGGCATCACACGGCTAGGTCAAGGCGGTCGATTAACCCTATCCACAAAGTCCTAACGTTACGCCTGGAGAGAGTGTAACACGCCAGAAGGGAGAGCGGTCGATCGGTTCGGTCTCGAGTGGAATTGTCCAGGAGAGCCCTACGGATTCGACTTGCGAGGTCCCGGAGCGGCGTGCCCGAACCCCAAATATAACAAGCAAGAAGGGAGAGCGGTCGATCGGTACGGTCTCGAGTGGAATTGTCCAGGAGAATTGTACGGATTCGACTTGCGAGGTCCCGGAGCGGTGTGCCCGAACCCCGCGCAGTCAGCACCGCCAGGAGCAGTGCGCGAGATAGCGTCAGCAGCAAGCCAGCCACCACATCACAAAAGCCACGCAACACAGAGCGAGCCGGACCATAGGCAGGAGGGTGAGGCTAGGGTGGAACGTTCGTTTACACTAGGCGTGGCAGCGACGTAAAGCGCAAGGCAGCTTCCTGGCGTTCCGCTGACTGTCCGCGCGGACAGAGCAGAAACCCCAGTGGGACCATCCGGGACCGAGCAAGGAACAGGCGACGGTGGGTCGAAAGGAGAGCGCAGCCTCTGTTCACCCTAGACTGAGAACGGGTACGCTTCCCTAAGCCCGTACGGCTGATGACCCTCGGGAGTCCGAGTCGTTACAATCAGTCACCGAAACAACGCGTCAGGGACGAGCGGCGAGCCAGCATCTTCAGGGAGCCGCAAGGATCTTCAGGTAGCTACAGGACTGGAGCACCGAGTCAACAAGGCGAAAGGTCGTCGAGACGACCAGGACCGTCGGAAGTACCGCAGGCCACAAGTGTCGAGTCAAGGCCAACCAAGCTACCAAGATATTTGTATTAATATACCCGCAATAAACCCACTACGAACCCGTGAATTCTGTGCTTTCTCACTGAGCTACTGGGCGGTCACGTTTATTTAAATTTGGTGGGACGAACACACAATCTATTGAGCTAGCCGCACGAATCTCGTAGACCACGAAAATCAGTTCGTTACATCTGGCGCCCAACTTGATTGTCCCAGCAGTGAAAGCAACTTAAACAGAATGAGAAAGAAATGGATCTACCGGCTTAAAAAGGAGGACTTCGCCAATGTCGCACAGAGGCTTAATGTCACCCTGGACGGCAGATTAGAAGACATGAGAAAGGCATTATCCGAGTTTTACTCAGAAACGGATAATGACTCACAACTGGGCTGAGTTGGAGGCTACATACCACGAAAAAGCCGGCTTGAGCATCACGTTAACGAATGCCGAAGGGGACTACCTAGTGGCAAGCCAAGACAGGAAAATAACAGCGCTGATCTCGAGACCCAGTCAGTCAGACTATGCAAGGATCGCCAAACAGGTCCGCGAATGGTCGTTCAGGCTCGACGGGGCGGAAAAACCGTTCGAGTTCCTGGAGCAGGTGGAATGGTCCGCAAACACAAACGGCTTGGAGTTAGACATGATTCCCCGAGCGATGCTGGAATTGCTTAAGGGAAAGGCTTTGAAGTGGTTTATCGCCAACAACAAACAATGGAAAACCTGGGCGGAGTTTATAGATAGTATCCACACATACTTTCTGCCGAGAGACTTCTTCACCAGGCTGGCGGATCAGGTCAGGCAACGGAAGCAAGGCTTCAGCGAGTCGTTCAAAGACTACATGATCGACATGCAGACGATGGTGAGGCCACTAAATTATTCCGCGAAAGAGACCATAAGGATCATCAAGGAAAACTGTACCCCCAGTCTAAGGATCTTCCTAAGGGCGTACAAAGTGTCGGATCTGGACACGCTGATGATATAAGCAGACGAGTATGAAGAACTCGAAAAGGAGCGGGAAGCGTTCGCGCAGGAAAACAAATTCTCGAAGACCAAGTCGGCATCGTCAGCGCAGGTAACATGCAGAAGATGCGAAGAGACAGGAACCCAGGAGACACGGGGAAACGACCAATGGTCGCCACCTAACCGAGTACCACGGCAGCAGGCCGCAGGAGCACCACGCGGAGGCCAATGGACACCACCCCAACAGCAACAGATGCAGCCAGCAAACACTGTTTGGAGGCCACCAAGTACAACACAAAGGCCTCGGGAAACGACACACACCACAGACCCCCAGGAGGCCTGCCGAAAGTGCGGCGGTCATGGACACTGGGCGCGGGGATGTCGGCATCAACGCCTGTTGTTCTGCTGTGTGTGCGGGAGAGTAGGCGTCAGGAGCGTCGAATGCTGCCAGCAGGCGGGAAACGCCCAGCGATCTCAGCCGCAGAGAGGCGAGCGGGGGCGCCAAGATGCTACCTCTCCAAACTAACGGGAAAGCAGATCGAGGAGGAGCAGCAGTTGTCCGCAGCGGTGACGATTGGTGGGGGCACATACAAGGCCACAATCGACACCGGGGCAACAGCAAGCTTTATAAGCAAAGAACTGTCGGACATTCTGGCTGCTCACGGGTAGATTACGAGGATACGACGGCAAGTTAGGTCGAAGAGGTGAAGGCAAGACTCGTCGCAGACCCCGTACTGGCGTGCCCGGATTTCGACAAACCATTCATCTGGCAAACTGACGCGAGCGACTACGGCATCGGGGCAATCTTGACCCAGGAACTGAACGAGGCGAAAAGGTAATCTCTTACTCAAGCCGAACGCTCAACGGCGCTGAGAAGAATTACTCAACGACCGAGAAGGAGTGCTTGGCAATCGTCTGGGCGATCCGAAAGCTCAAGCCGTATCTGGAAGGTTACCACTTTAAAGTAGTAACCGACCAAATGGCGCTGAAGTGGCTCAACAGCATAGAAAGCCCTTCAGGGAGGATCGCCAGATGGGCCCTGGAGTTGCAGCAGTACGACTTTGAAATAGCGTACTGGAAAGGAAAACTCAACGTGGTGGCAGACGCCTTGTCAAGGCAGCCACTGCTGGAAACGCTTAGAGGGATCAAGGAGACGTCGGCGGCGAAAGTTTCTGCGGCATGCAGCTGGATTCTGGAAATGCGCGAATAGATAATGACCCAGCCGCAAAAGTATCCGGACTACGTGATGGAGGGTAACACCCTGTACAGGAATATACCTCATAGAGCGGGCAGCGAGGATGTCGCAACATGGAAGAATGTGATTGGTGGGGGCACATACAAGGCCACAATCGACACCGGGGCAACAGCAAGCTTTATAAGCAAAGAACTGTCGGACATTCTGGCTGCTCACGGGTAGATTACGAGGATACGACGGCAAGTTAGGTAGGCAGACGGAAGATGTGGCGGAATCGATGAGCAGCTGGAGGTGGAAATCGCGTTCGGGAACAAGCGTGCATGAGCCTGCTAATACTACCAGGGGTAGTGGATTCCTTGGTGCTGGGATGGAACTTTCTAACACAAGTCGGTACCGAGATTAATTGCGCTGGACACGAAGTGATAATACCAGCCAGGAATCGACACAATGGATGGCTCGATTAGAAGCTATCGGTGGCAGTCATGCAACAGGTAAGCGAAGATGACGACACGACGAAATTCCTGGAGGCAGAGCTATCAAGTTTCAACAACATGACGGGAACATCGCACATGGCAAAGCATCATATCACGATGAAAGATGACAAACCAATAAAGCAACGATACTACCCCAAGAATCCGAAAGTTCAAGGGGAGATCAATGCGAAGGTGGACGAGCTTCTCCAAATGGGATACATAGAACACTCAACAAGCCCATACAGCTCTCCCATTGTGATGGTTTAAAACAGACGCGCAAATGGAGACTGTGCGTCGACTTTAGGCAAATCAACGCAAAGTCTGTAAGGGATGCCTACCCGATGCCCCGAATTAATTATATTCTCGACCAACTGAGGGAAGCACGGTACATCAGCAGCTTGGACCTAAAGGATGGGTACTGGCAAATCCCACTGAAAGCAGACAGCAAGCAGTACACGGCGTTTACAGTGCCGGGGAAAGGCTTATTCCAATGGAGAGTAATGCCATTCGGACTTCATTCGGCGTCTGCGACCTTTCAACGGGTGCTGGACCAGGTGATCGGTCCCGAAATGTCGCCGCATGCATTTGCTTACCAGGATGACATCATTGTGATCGGGCGCTCGGTGGAAGAACACAAGGCTAACCTAAAGGAAGTGTTCCGACGGCTAAAGGAGGCAAATCTGAGGTTAAGCCCGGAGAAGTGCCAATTTTTCAAGAAAGATCTGTTGTATCTTGGTCATCGAGTGACTAGCGAAGGAATAGGCGCGGATCCGGAAAAGGTAGCAGCCATCGCCGAACTAGAACCACCATCGACAGTAAGACAGCTCCGACAGTACCTGGGCGTAGCATCATGGTTCCGCCGGTTTGTACCTGACTTCGCAAAAATAGTCAAACCTTTCAACGATCTGCTACGCAAGGGCAATAAGTGGGTGTGGACTCAGAAACATCAGACGGCGTTCGAAGAGGTGAAGGCAAGACTCGTCGCAGACCCCGTACTGGCGTGCCCGGATTTCGACAAACCATTCATCTGGCAAACTGACGCGAGCGACTACGGCATCGGGGCAATCTTGACCCAGGAACTGAACGAGGCGAAAAGGTAATCTCTTACTCAAGCCGAACGCTCAACGGCGCTGAGAAGAATTACTCAACGACCGAGAAGGAGTGCTTGGCAATCGTCTGGGCGATCCGAAAGCTCAAGCCGTATCTGGAAGGTTACCACTTTAAAGTAGTAACCGACCAAATGGCGCTGAAGTGGCTCAACAGCATAGAAAGCCCTTCAGGGAGGATCGCCAGATGGGCCCTGGAGTTGCAGCAGTACGACTTTGAAATAGCGTACTGGAAAGGAAAACTCAACGTGGTGGCAGACGCCTTGTCAAGGCAGCCACTGCTGGAAACGCTTAGAGGGATCAAGGAGACGTCGGCGGCGAAAGTTTCTGCGGCATGCAGCTGGATTCTGGAAATGCGCGAATAGATAATGACCCAGCCGCAAAAGTATCCGGACTACGTGATGGAGGGTAACACCCTGTACAGGAATATACCTCATAGAGCGGGCAGCGAGGATGTCGCAACATGGAAGATGTGCGTCCCGAAAGCTCTACGGGAAACGGTGCTGAAGGAGAACCACAACTCACCGGCGGCTGGCCATGTAGGAACCCGAAAGACAATAGCACGTCTGGCAGCCCGGTATTACTGGTCAGGAATGCACAGGGACGCCCGAGTCCACGTGCGAGGATGCAAGACATGCATGAGATTCAAGCCGAATCAGATGCAAATGGCGGGGAAAATGCTGACGCAGGTGCCAGAGGAACCATGGGCTACGGTATGTGCGGACTTCGTCGGACCCCTGCCGCGTTCGAAGCACGGCAACCAACTGCTGCTGGTATTGATATTGATGTTGCCAGCAACATTTTTAAGAGTTTCCTGGCCGAAATGGGAGCCAAGCAACAGTTCATAGCACCATACACCCCACAGGAGAGCCCGACTGAGAGAACAAATAGGACAGTGAAGACAATGATAACGCAGTTCGCAGGGCAGAACCAAAGAAACTGGGACGAAAAATGGCCGGAAATCATGCTGGCAGTAAACACGAGCGTTTCACAATCCACAGGTTACACACCGTCGTTCATTACCCAAGGCAGAGAACCAAGACTACCGAGACTAGGAACCGGACGACCGACTGAGACCCCGGAGGAGAAGGCAAACAAACTCAGAGAAATCTTCGAGATTTTAAGGCGGAATCTGGAGAAAGCATCCCAGGATCAGGCTAGGCATTATAACCTAAGTAGGAGGCAATATACGCCATGGGTAGGTGACGTCGTGTGGGCCAAGGAACACCATTTATCAAAAACGGCCGAGGGGTTCGCATCAAAATTGGCCCCAAGATACGACGGACCTTACCAAGTCATGGGATTTGCGTCACCAGTAATCTGCAAAATACGACACAAAGAAAGAGCGGACCATCCACGTAAGCGAGCTGAAACAGCAACAATCGGAAAACACAAGCGAGCGGCTACAGCAAGCAGACACAACAGACGCAAAACACCATTGATAGTCAAAGGATACCTCCAAGGGTTCCCAAAGGATAATACGGAAAAAAAAGTCCAAGGACATCTCCAAGGATTCCCAAAGGATAATACGGAAAAAAGCCCAAGGAAATCTCCAAGGATTCCCAAAAGGATACTACGAAAAGAGTCCAAGGATACCTCCACGGATTCCCAAAGGATAGTACGGAAAAAAGTCCAATGACATCTCCAAGGATGCCCAAAGCATACTACGAAAAGAGTCCACGGATACCTCCAAGGATTCCCAAAGGATACTACGAAAACAGTCCAAGGATACCACCAAGTATTCCCAAAGGATACTACGAAAAGAGTCCAAGGATACCTTCAAGGATTCCCAAAGGATACTACGAACACAGTCCAAGGATACCTCCAAGGATTCCCAAAGGATACTACGAACACACTCCAAGGATACCTCCAAGGATTCGAAAGGGATACTGCAAAGCGACTCCAAGGATAACTTCACGGACTCGCCAAGGATACTAGAAATAGCTACTAGGACACGATAAGATAAATCCAAGGAATCTCCAAGGATACTACATGGCAACTACAAAGGTGCAATGAAATGCATAAAGGACATCAGGAGAACGTCAAGAACACAAAGGGAGCAAGCCAGAGCGTCCAAAGACTCGATTGGGACTGATTGGAGGAAAGAAAAACACGCATCAACAGTCTGCCGAAGGAAGTGGGAAGACGGCACAGATCAGAGAGCTGTACCGTAGATCTGGGTAGGAAGAAGGAGAGGCCGAAGGAAATAGCGGGATTGAGCAAAGAGGAAGGCTCGGAACCGAGGTATCGTTGAAGGGAGCCCAGGCTTCAAATGAACAATCAAAATCGACAAGAATCATGAGCACACGTGTGACGAGGAGCGAAGAGCGCAGGATGATGACTACTCACCAGCCGTCCGGAGGATCCAGCCCGGGGCGAGGTCGACGGCCCGGCCTACCCGAACCTCGCGGCGGATCTCCGGGCGGGGCGTTCCCGAGCCGGTCATCAGCTCCGACAGCGACGTCGAGTTGGTGGAAGACCCGCGGGTGGAGCAGCGGCGATGGCGGCTTCGCAGAGCTGTCAACCGGGCCGACATCCGCATCTCGACCGGCGCGCGGAGGTCGAATGGGCCAGCGAGGAGCAGCCCCAAGACCAGCAGGCTCCCGGTAGCCATGCCGAGTCTGTGGCAGCGGCTACGTTGGAGTATCGCCGGAAGTGCGAGGCGCGACGGCGGTGCGAGGAGCGGCGGTTGAAGGAGATGGAGGATTCACCGGAGTGGCAGACCCAACTGCGGACGGCCGAGGAGAAGGAGCAGCAGCTGTGGGAGAACCCGCGGTACCCACCCACACCGAGATATGCGCCCGAGCCCTGCATCCCGCCGCAGCAACAGCCAGGGGATCCGATGGGACAACACATCCGTACGGACATACCGGCGGCCCACGTGAGCCACAGTACCCTGACGTTCGTGGCCGAAGGGGAAAGGTGACGGCAGCAGACGGTCGCCTGGACCTGGCCGGAGGGACCCGCGGAGGAGACGGCGGCGACGGAGGAGCCCCGAATCTGGGAGGAGAGTGGTCCCCGGGTGAGCCCGCTGGACCCCAGGACCCGCAGCAGGCCGGAGCATTGGGCCCCACCGACACCGAGCACCGGACCGACGACGCCAAGCACCGGACTGGCGACGCCAGCGTCAACAGAGAGAGCAACAGACAAGCCGCTGGAACGAGGACCCTGGGTGTGGCCCGAACCCGTGGGAGGTGGCCGACCTCCGCTCAAGCGGCAGCACTCAGCGCCCGAAGTGTCCGAGGTGGTTGCACGCCCAAAATTGTCGCGGACGGTGTCGGCACCGAAGGGCCAGCGGTGGCGCGAGATCATGGAGGCCCGCATCCTGGGCGGCAGGCGCAGCGTGCGCGTATGGAGAGAGGGGCGCGCGTTCCGAGTCTGGTTTTGGCTCGCGGGCACGAGAGTGTTTGAGGAGCAGCCAAATAAAATTTAAAAAGAAAGGAAAACGAAACAATGTTTGAAACCGGCATAGGACGGGGAACGTGGTTGAAACAGGGACCAGAAGAAAGGGGCATACATGGCAGCTCCGGCAACCTGAAATTCAAATTGGGTTAATGAAGGAAGCAGCCAAACAAATACCAAAATACTCACCTGCTGCAAAGCAAATGCGAAGTCCTCTCCGCACTCGCTCTCGAGTGATGCCAGCGTGGAGCCAGGCTCAGTCGGCTGAGGACGACTGAAGGGCGAGAGAGGACGAATGGAGAGAAAAAGGATGAAATAGAAAGGAGTGAAAAAAAGCGAAAACTTACCTAGAAAGTAGCAAAATCACCATGAGCCAGGGAAGGGGGAGCCTCGATAGGCGATTGATTGGCACTAGACGATAGTGCGATCGATGGGCACGCAAAAATGGAAATATCGGCCAAAGGTGAAAATATCGCGTCGAATAAACATCGATCACGCACGGATGGTGTGACCAGGCGGAGGAACCAATGAAAGTAGTAGGACGCAGCAATGAGCAGCGAGCTGGAATCGATAGCCCATGAGTATCGATGTCCCAGTGGAGCCATGGAAAATGTCGGCGCGGGAGATTTCAAGTTGCTACGAGGAGGATGACCAACGCTGTATAAATTTAATAGAGCTAAAGCGTTGAGGAAGCATCGGGGGAGCAACGAGGGAGCGCCCCGGGAATCAGAGGGAGCATCACAAGGACTCGAAGGCTAGGTTATGCAAGGAAACGCCGGAGAGTAAGAACAAGTTTCAAATGTTTCCCGAAGTAAGGGGGGGAATGGAGGAGTTGAATAACTCCCCACAAATGTAAGCAGCAGCAGCAGCAGATGGCCGGCCCCTTACCAGATACGCGGCGAATTCGCGTAGTAACGTCGCGGCGAGGAGAGGATGGAGATCGAGAGAGTTTGGAGACCAACGATGGAGATCAAGAGAGTTTGGAGACCAAGGGTGGAGATCAAGAGAGTTTGGAGACCAAGGAGCGGATACGGAGATAGTGGAGACTTGCCGGGCAGAACAAGAGTGCCATGCGGGGATAACGGGACTCCACCGTACTTTGGACTCTCCCGTGAACTTTGGTCCGGGAGAAGAAGCACCACATCTCGGCAGTGGAGAGGCATACAGGCGTGCCGCAAGCATCACGGGAATCAGCGGGACGGGAGCCGTGGGAGCCTACGAAGAGCAGGATTGCTACGTCGAGACGTTCGGGATTGGGATACCAGGAATCTCCGAATTGAGACGCAGGTAGCTGAGGTCCAGAGGGCATCACACGGCTAGGTCAAGGCGGTCGATTAACCCTATCCACAAAGTCCTGGCGTTACGCCTGGAGAGAGTATAACAAGCCAGAAAGGAGAGCGGTCGATCGGTACGGTCTCGAGTGGAATTGTCCAGGAGAGCCCTACGGATTCGACTTGCGAGGTCCCGGAGCGGCGTGCCCGAACCCCAAATATAACAAGCAAGAAGGGAGAGCGGTCGATCGGTACGGTCTCGAGTGGAATTGTCCAGGAGAATTGTACGGATTCGACTTGCGAAGTCCCGGAGCGGTGTGCCCGAACCCCGCGCAGTCAGCACCGCCAGGAGCAGTGCGCGAGATAGCGTCAGCAGCAAGCCAGCCACCACATCACGACAGCCACGCAACACAGAGCGAGCCACGCGGAAACGTCCCGGACCATAGGCAGAAGGGTGAGACTAGGGTGGAACGTTCGTTTACACTAGGCGTGGCAGCGACGTAAAGCGCAAGGCAGCTTCCTGGCGTTCCGCCATGACTGTCCGCGCGGACTGAGCAGAAACCCCAGTGGGACCATCCGGGACCGAGCAAGGAACAGGCGACGGTGGGTCGAAAGGAGTGATCCTGGAGAGCGCAGCCTCTGTTCACCCTAGTCTGAGAACGGGTACGCTTCCCTTAGCCCGTACGGCTGATGACCCTCGGGAGTCCGAGTCGTTACAAAACGCAACGAAACGAAACGAAACAACGCGTCAGGGACGAGCGGCGAGCCAGCATCTTCAGGGAGCCGCAAGGATCTTCAGGGAGCTACAGGACTGCAGCACCGAGTCAACAAGGCGAAATGTCGTCGAGACAACCAGGACCGTCGGAAGTACCGCAGGCCAGAAGTGTCGAGTCAAGGCCAACCAAGCTACCAAGATATTTGTATTAATATACCCGCAATAAACCCACTACGAACCCGTGAATTCTGTGCTTTCTCACTGAGCTACTGGGCGGTCACGTTTATATAAATTTGGTGGGACGAACACACAATCTATTGAGCTAGCCGCACGAATCTCGTAGACCACGAAAATCAGTTCGTTACATCTGGCGCCCAACTTGATTGTCCCAGCAGTGAAAGCAACTTAAACAGAATGAGAAAGAAGTGAATCAACCGGCTTAAAAAGGAGGACTTCGCCAATGTCGCACAGAGGCTTAATGTCACCCTGGACGGCAGATTAGAAGACATGAGAAGGCATTATCCGAGTTTTACTCAGAAACGGATAATGACCCACAACTGGGCTGAGTTGGAGGCTACATACCACGAAAAAGCCGGCCCGAGCATCACGTTAACGAATGCCGAAGGGGACTACCTAGTGGCAAGCCAAGACAGGAAAATAACAGCGCTGATCTCGAGACCCAGTCAGTCAGACTATGCAAGGATCTCCAAACAGGTCCGCGAATTGTCGTTCAGGCTCGACGGGGCGGAAAAACCGTTCGAGTTCCTGGAGCAGGTGGAATGGTCCGCCAACACATACGGCTTGGAGTTAGACATGATTCCCCGAGCGATGCTGGAATTGCTTAAGGGAAAGGCTTTGAAGTGGTTTATCGCCAACAACAAACAATGGAAAACCTGGGCGGAGTTTATAGATAGTATCCACACATACTTTCTGCCGAGAGACTTCTTCACCAGGCTGGCGGATCAGGTCTGGCAACGGAAGCAGGGCTTCAGCGAGTCGTTCAAAGACTACATGATCGACATGCAGACGATGGTGAGGCCACTAAATTATTCCGCGAAAGAGACCATAAGGATCATCAAGGAAAACTGCACCCCCAGTCTAAGGATCTTCCTAAGGGCGTACAAAGTGTCGGACCTTGACACGCTTATGATATAAGCAGACGAGTATGAAGAACTCGAAAAGGAGCGGGAAGCGTTCGCGCAGGAAAACAAATTCTCGAAGACCAAGTCGGCATCGTCAGCGCAGGTAACATGCAGAAGATGCGAAGAGACAGGAACCCAGGAGACACGGGGAAACGACCAATGGTCCCCACCTAACCGAGTACCACGGCAGCAGGCCACAGGAGCACCACGCGGAGGCCAATGGACACCACCCCAACAGCAACAGATGCAGCCAGCAATCACTGTTTGGAGGCCACCAAGTACAACACAAAGGCCTCGTGAAACGACACACATCACAGACCCCCAGGAGGCCTGCCGAAAGTGCGGCGGTTTGGACATCGAATCTTCTCAACAGTTGGATTGCAGCGAGCAAGGAAATGGTGTCTCACTTGGAACACAGCCACCACCGCTACCGCAAGCTGAATCGATTCCCGATATCTCCGTGGAGCAACCTTCAGATGTGCAGCAGAACTTGAAGCTGAAGCTCAAAAATATTGGAGGGATGTGGCAGCCTGTCACTGCAAGCGTTGCTGAGAACGGAGAGCATTCTGGCTCTCATTGAGTCAGTCGTTTATATACACTTGTAAAGTGCGGATCGCACCAAAGACATAATAAATATTGTTTGTATATCTGAGTAATTGCTTGCAGTTGGTTTGCAATTATTGGGCAACTCGCAGGTCATTATATTGGCGACGAGAGAAAAAACCGAACAGAAAAAAAAATTGAACAAGACCGATAAAGAATAAAATTCATTTCGGCTGTATGTGTGTTATTTTGGTACATACATACATATAAAAAAAAGGAATAAGGTGTGGCCACTTAAATGTAGCCTAAGAAATACTAAAAAAAAAGTGTGGGTACTTAAATGTAGATAAATAAGAAGATAAGATAAAAAGAACAATAAAAAAATAAATAAAAAGTAGCGTGGTCGCAAAATTACATTGAGAATCGAATAAGAAAAAAAAAAGTAATGGCCGAACTTAAGCCATCCCTATGCAATAGCATAGACAAATCACTCTGGCGCTCCGAATGGGAGATCTGGTTGCGCGCATTCAACATATATGCGGACAGCGAAGAGATCAGCTCAACTCTTAAAAAGCGCAATAAGCTTCTGCATTTGGGAGACTCACAACTTCAGTCGGAGCGATGGTCCCTTATATTCCGGAGGAGCAGGACGATGTCTTCACACCTTTGGTGGAAAAGTTAAATTAATATTTTTCGCCGATACGCAATTCGAAATTTGTACCGTGGCATGACACCGCGGGATGGAGAATGTTTCACCGAGGTTCTTATGCGATTGCGTCAGCAGGTGAGGAAGTGTAATTTAGGTACTTCCAAAACAGAAAGAGAAGAGATCTGTCTCAAGGATAAACTAATTGATTCTTGGGCACCGGCTGAGCTGAAGAAATAGTTGCTGGCAACTGAACAGTCCTTGGAGGGAGTCATATCTGCTTGTCTAATTGAGGAACAGGTGAGCAAGCAGACGCAATCAATGTCATCAATGTCATCAAATGGATGCTCAGGCTCTATAGTCAATAAGATTGCATCGCGCACGGCTAAATGGAACAACACCAAAGTGGAGTGCGGCAGATGTGGCCGAAATAATCATGATTCAAATAGTTTGCTTTGTCCAGCGTAAAATGCGGAATGTAACAGATGTTCCAAAGTCGGGCACTTTGCTAAGAGATGTCGGACTACTGTGAAGAGATCCGGATGAAAAAACCAAGGAGGTGCAAAGCGGCGCTGTGTAGATGAAGCGCCGGTCCGAGCAAAGAGTGGTGGTCAACAATTTCACAATCCCTGTTTCCGAGTTGCGAATGATTGTGACATGGGCGAAGTCATTTCTTGCCGAGCTGGTGGCTTACCAATTAGAATGGTCATCGATTGCGGTTAACTTATTAAGTCAAGATGATTCGAACTATTAATTTCGGGCATATGCTGCGGATCAGTTGTTACAGATTTCATGTGTGTTTGAAGCACCGATTGCAGTTGGAGGGAATGCTGGTAGGCAATCGTTGCTTGGTCGCGAAACAGCCATAAAACTCAAAGTGTTGAGACTGGGCATGGCTATAAATAGAGTCGAAAAAATGGAACCTTTTCCAAAGTGGAATAATGTATCTATTCGTCTGTCAATTGATCCACATGTGGAGCCCGTGAAGCAACAAATGCGACGCATCCCAGCCGCCATTGAGGACAAGGTAAAAGAAGAGCTAGAATCGGCTTTATCTCAAGATATAATAGAGCCAGTACACGTACCAAGTGAATGGATTTCTCCAATAGTTATCGCATTCAAATAAAATAAATATAATGCTGTGCACTGATATGCGTCAAGCGAATAAAGCAATTCAACGGGAAAATTACCCATTACCAACATTCGAGTCGTTTTTAACGAAGCTTAGGGACGCAAAGTTTTTTTCTCGACTGGATTTGAAGAGTGCGTATCAACAATTGGAATTGCATCCAAATAGCCGAGAAATTACTACATTTATAACACCACAATGACTGTATAGATACAAGCGTCTACTCTGCGGTGTTAACTCAGGACCTGTGATATTTCAAAAACAGCTGGAATGCCCGAATGCATTAAATTATATAGATGATGTAATTGTCTTCGGAAGTTCATTGGAGGAACACGACTAAATGCTGGAGATGGTAAAAGTTATTTTCAAGGAAATCAATATATTTCTCAACAAAGATAAATGCGTATGGAAAACACAGCGACTTAAGTTCCTCGGGCATATATTATCTGACACAGGCATTTCTGCTGATCCAGAGAAAGTAGAAGTAATTACGACATTCAGGCCACCAAAGAACCAAGAGGAACTTCGTAGTTTCTTAGGCCTGGTCACGAACGTGGGAAGGTTCTTACTAGATTTGACAGATACAACAGAACCGTTGAGAAAGTTACTCAAAGCGGATGAGAAGTTTCTGTGGAAGCAACAAGAACAGCAAGCATTCGACAAATTAAAATTAGAGTTTCACGAGTTTCGGAGTTGGCATATTTTAACGTGAAATTAAAAACTCGTGTAATAACTGATGCCAGTCCTGTAGCGCTGGGAGCGGTCTTAATACAGTTTGATGTCGAAAATAATCTATTTATCATATCGTTTGCAAGTAAGAGCCTTTCTGATGTCTGAAAGTTTGGCATTGGTATGGAGCGAGGAAATATTTCATTACTATGTTGCTGGTCTGGAATTTGAGTTGGTAACTGACCATAAGCCATTGGAAGCGATTTTCAAACCAACTTCTAAGCCTCCAGCTAGAATTGAGAGGTTGTTATTACGTCTACAGGCATACCGTTTCCAGGTGATATATAAGTCTGGGTAGGAAAATATTGCTGACTCGATTTCACGCTTATGTGACATTTCAAGTACTAAATCATTTGACTGGGGTGGAGAGGAAAACATATTCCATATGATTTCAATTTCTACTCCCACATCTTTAAATATATCCGAGATTTCCGAAATAAGTACAAGAGACGAGGAAGTACTAGATGCCATAACATGCCTGGACAATGACTGCTGGAATTCTGCAACAACTAGCCCATACTATCGGTTTCGCCTGGAGCTGTGGAGTATTGGTAGTATTCTATTAAGAGGAAGCCGTCTGATCATCCCCCAACAACTACGACAGAGAGTTTTAACACTAGCTTATGAGGGACACCCTGGAGAAGCAGCAATGAAAAGGCGACTGAGATCAAAAGTATGGTGGCCAAAAATTGACAGGGATGCAGAAAAATTTGTCAATGATTGTCGTGCCTGTATATTGGTATCTTTACCAGATAATCCAGTCCCAATGAGACGTCATGCATTTCCGAGTAGCCCATGGGTATGGGTAGCCACTGATTTGTTGGGACAGTTGCCAAATAATGAGCACTTGCTAGTTCTCATCGATTACTATTCTAGATACATAGAAGTAAAATTTGTATAATCAATAGGATCGAAGGTGCTTATTGAAGAGATGTCCGAAATTTTTAGTAGATTGGGGTATCCAAAAAAGTTATGAACAGACAATGGCAGACAATATGTGAGTGTAGAGTTTAAAAAATATTGTGAGAAGAATGGAATTGACCTCATTACAACCCCTTCATATTGGCCTCAAACTAATGGCGAGGTTGAAAATATGAATAGGTCATTAGTAAAGCGGTTGAAAATAGCATATGTGAATGATAAAAATTATAAACATGAGATTAAACAAGAAAGGAAGTTTGCTTCGGCAAGCCGAAGCTTATATACCCTTGCAGCTATAATAATTAAATTTAAAAACATAAAAAATTATATTCCCAGTAGTATAAGATAATATGTCAAAAAACACCGAAGCTATAATTTGTTTCTTATTATTTTCCTACCAATTTTCCGATCGTTCCTATGGCAGCTATATGATATAGTCGTCCGATTTTGATAAAATTAAGTTCCAAATTCAGAACTAATTAAAAAATGTTATTTCCAAGCGTAGGAGGTTATATGTTAAAAAACACCGAAGCTATAATTTGTTTTTTATTATTTTCCCACCAATTTTCCGATCGTTCCTATGGCAGCTATATGATATAGTCGTCCGATTTTGATAAAATTAAATTCAAAATTCAGAACTAATTAAAAAATGTTATTTCCAAGCGTTGGAGGTTATATGTTGAAAAACACCGAAGCCATAATTTGTTTCATATTATTTCTCCACCAATTTTCCGATCGTTCCTATAGCAGCTATATGATATAGTCGTCCGATTTTGATAAAATTAAATACAAAATTCAGAACTAATTAAAAAATGTTATTTCCAAGCGTAGGAGGTTATATGTTAAAAAACATCGAAGCTATAATTTGTTTCATATTATTTTCCCACCAATGTTACGATCGTTCCTATGGCATGTATTTGATATAGTCGTCCGATTTTGATAAAATTAAATTTGAAATTCAGAACTAATTAAAAAATGTTATTTCCAAGCGTAGGAGGTTATATGTTAAAAAACACCGAAGCTATAATTTGTTTCATATTATTTTCCCACCAATTTTACGACCATTCCTATGGCAGCTATATGATATAGTCTTCCGATTTTGATAAAATTAAATTCGAAATTCAGAACTAATTAAAAAAAGTTATTTCCAAGCGTAGAAGGTTATATGTTAAGGAACACCGAAGCTATAATTTGTTTCATATTATTTTACCACCAATTTTACGATCGTTCCTATGGCAGCTATATGATATAGTCTTCCGATTTTGATAAAATTTAATTCGAAATTAAAAACTAATTAAAAAATGTTATTTCCAAGCTTAGGAGGTTATATGCTAAAAAACACCAAAGATATAATTAAAAAAAATTTTTTTTTCCGATTGTACCAATGGGAGCTAAACGATATAGTTGTCCGATCCGGCTGGTTCCGACTTTATACTACCTGCAAAAGATATAAGACTTTTGGGAAAGTTTCAGCCCGATAGTTTTAAAACTGAGAGACTAGTTTGCGTAGAAACGGACGGACAGACGGACAGGCGAACAGACGAACAGACGAACAGACGGACAGACGGACAGACGGACATGGCTAGATCGACTCGTCTAGTCATGCTGATCAAGAATATATATACTTTATGGGGTCGGAAACGTCTCCTTCACTGCGTTGCAAACTTCTGACTGAAATCAATATACCCTCTGCAAGGGTATAAAAATGCATATTAATGTATAATGTTACTCCCCGTGGTACTACGGGCTCGCCACTATCCGAGCTTATATTCAATCGCACAATTAGAGACAAGATTCCGGGAGTTCAGGATAAAGTAAAGGAAGTGGGAGAATCTGAAGAGAGAGACAGGGATTTTATTAATAAGGAAAAAGGAAAAGAGGTGGCAGACAAAACTAGAAGAGCCACGGAATCTAAAATACAACTGGGAGATGAAGTAGTGCTAAAAAACGTGATTTTCCTAACAAGTTAACTCCTATTTTAAAATAGTCTATGAGGTAATTCAGATATATAGAAGCTTAGTAAAGATATCGGGAGGAGGTAAAACGTATTTGAGAAGTAAAAGTCATTTTAAAAAGATCTCAAGGGGTTCTTCGTCGTCACTCGGTGGTTCATACGATGCGCAGGCAGCTAGGTTGTCTGCCGCTAGCTTGTCCGTGTCTTTGTGGTGTTTCGGGCTCATACGGCTGCGTTGTTCGCTGGCCTTGGCAGACGTTGAAGTCACGTGGCCTTGGGCTTTCGGAGTCGCTGGTTGCGACTTCCGACATTTTAAGAGTGTCGAGCTCTTGTTTGGTGTTGTTTTTGTTGTTGTTGTTGTAACTTAAGTTCTTCATATCAATATCCCACGAGCTGCGGAGAATGAGCAGGTCCAGACGGGCAGAGATCCGCTGAATCATATATCATGTATACATCATATACCATATATTTTGATTTAGCGTCGCTTGTGAACAGATGTGTTTACTTTTGTGCTCTGAGTTTTTGTCTTATTTAGTGATTTTTTGCGAGTGTCTTGTGTTTGTTTTTTAACAAAGCTTAGCCTAATAGTTGTGTTAGTGTTTTTGACTAGATCCCCCAGTAAACGGGTATGTGGTTATAGTTATTTTAACATTTCTATTAGATTTGTTTAATCTCCTAGCTTTGTTAGTGTAATTTTACACTCACTAGTCTTGCTAAAACTCTTTTATTTCCCACTCTCTCTCCCGCTTTTACAATAACAACTGTAATTTAAACTCTTTCGGAAACTTCCGAATTTCTGGTAGACTTTTGGTGTGCTATTCTCTTACTCTCTCTCTCTCTTGCTTGCCTTACATTGTAACTGTTCGTGCGTAAAGTTGTCAGTGTCCTACAAGCAACGCTCAGTCGATAGAAGATTTATTTTCTCGTGCTCTCTTACATTTAAATTAATACGCGATCTCGCGCTCTAATTTTTTCGTGTTTTGTGCCTTTGTGGTTTTGGAATTTGATCCCAGTGACAAATTTACTTGAGGTATTTTTCATATTTTTCATATTTTATTTTATTTTATTTTATTTCATCTCCTTTAAAAATCTCTTGCTCTAAAAAAAATTGGTCTAAAAAAAATTGGCTTAATGATGATTTAGTAATTAAAGAATATGTTCCCAGTAAACCGAGAACAAATAACAGACCTACTACTGCGGCAAAAAACTAAAAAGTTTATTTTTGGCTTATCAAAATTTAGGGGACTAAATACGAAGCTACCCAAGCTTTATGTTAACTCCTCTGCATTTACTGCAGATATTTTGGCTTTTACGGAAACTTATCTGAAACCAGAGATATCTGACTCTGAAGTTCTGTCAAATAACTTTAATGCCTATAGGACCGATCGCTCCTCACGTAGGGGAGGCGGTGTGCTGATTGCTGTTACCACTAGCCTAACATCCGAAAAAATTCATTATGATACCCCTAACGAAATTGAATTTGTTAGTGTGGAAGTTTCCTTGCAATCCTTATCTATTTTTTTTACATGTTCCTATATTCCACCTGGCTCTGATTTAATAATTTATGAGCACCATCTGTCTGCGATAAAATCTGTTATATCCCTTCTTTCTAACAGAGACCTTTTGATTGTTTTGGGTGACTTTAATCTCCCTGATATTTCTTGGTCTCCTCCTACTGACTCACTTGTCGCTATACCCTTATCCGTCCATGCTTTTATAGATGGTCTTTTGGAATTATAGTTACAGCAAGTAAGCTTTATACGGAATTCATTAAATAGACAACTATATCTTGTGTTTGTTTCAGACCCGTCTGAAATCACGGTATTTAGAATTGACGCTATTGTTGTACCTGAAGACCGATATCATCCAACATTGGAATTGACAATCTGCCTCCCATGCGTTGATACCTCTCTCCTTTAGTTCCTCAAACTAAAATGAGATGTTTTCGAAAATGTGACTATAAAAAACTTAACAATATGATTTCTCAATATAATTGGACAGACTTGTACAATTGTATGGATATTGAAAGTGCCACCGAACTATTCTATATAGTGTTAAATCCTATTTTTAATGAATGCGTTCCTGATAGGCTTCCTTCAAAGCTAAACAGGCCTTCTTGGATTACCAATGCGCTTCAAAGACTTAAAAACCTCAAAACAAACACCTATAAAAAGTATAAAAAATCGGGTAAGCCATCGGATTTTTCGAAATATGTGGTGGCTCGATCGGATTTTAATGTTCTCAATAGTCATTGCTATTCTATGTATTTAAGTCGATGTAAATTCGAATTTGCAAATGATCCGAAGCAGGTTTATAACTTTGTTAAAGCCAAGCGTAAGTCGTCGGCATTGCCTTCATCGGTACGTTTTAACTCAATGGAGGCATCAACGAATTTTGAAATTGCTGATTTATTTGCCGAGTTTTTCCAAACTACTAATAGTTCTCTCTTAAGAGACTTAGCAACTTATTCTCCCGGTCCAGATGGACTCCCCAGGTGTGTGCTTAAGTTTTATGCGTCAACCACATGTAAACAGATTCTTAAACTTTTTAATTTGTCTATTTCATCATCAGTTTTTCCTACTATCTGAAAGGACTCTTCTATCATTCCACTTCACAAAAAGGGTGCGAAGGCGGATGCCCAGAATTATAGAGGTATTTCCAAACTGTCGGCAATTCCTAAAGCATTTGAACGTATTATTACTTCTCTTTTGCAAAATTTATGTTCCTCGCTAATATCACCGTGTCAGCATGGTTTTGTTAAGCGAAGATCGACCACCACCAACCTTCTTGAATTGTCATCTATTGTAATTAATGGATTTTAAAAAAAATGCAGACTGACGTTATATATACAGACTTCAGTAAGGCCTTTGACTCTGTCAACCATTCTCTTCTATTATTCAAATTAAATCAGCTTGGGTTTCCATGTAATCTATTAGCTTGGATTTCAAGTTATTTGAATGGTAGGACTCAGAGGGTTATATTCAAGAACGCTGTTTCAAAATTGATCTACGTGTCATCTGGAGTGCCTCAGGGTAGTTATTTGGGTCCTTTGCTGTTTACTTTGTTTATTAACGATCTTCCCTCTACCATAACACATTCTCGTGTACTAATGTATGCTGATGATGTTAAGCTTTGTTTATCATATAACGATATAGCGTCGGGTTTCAACTAACCGTCAGATATTGATTGTTTTCAGGGATGGTGTGAGTACAACCTTTTAAATTTGAACTGCCTTAAATGCAACGTTATGACTTTTTATAGGGGTACTCCTACTTTTGTTAGTTACTCTCTTCATAATACGTCACTCGACCGTATATATTCCGTTAATGACTTAGGCGTTCTTCTGGACCCAAAACTTAAATTTGACTGCCACATAATGTCCACTGTCAACAAGGCCATGAGTGTTCTTGGGTTTATAAAGCGTTGGTCAAAAGAATTTGATGACCCTTATACAAGCAAATTATTATTTACCTCCCTTGTCCGTCCTATTTTGGAATATTGTTCTCCGGTTTGGAGTCCACAATATCAAGTGCACATTGACCGTATTAAGTCGGTACAAAAAAATTTCTTATTTTCGCCCTTCGTAGTTTGAACTGGGATCAAAACGTAAGGCTCCCTTCCTATCAGAGTACATTACTATTGCTTATTTTACCTACACTTGTAAATCGTAGAACAATGCTTGGTACTATTTTTATGCAAAATCTTATTAGAGGTGATATTGATTCTGTAGAACTTGTAGGCCGCCTAACATTCAATGTCCCTGCTAGACTAACACGAAATTATTATCCCCTAAATTTGCCACGATGTACATCAAATTTTTTTGTCTGTACGAGCCCTTTTTCGTTATATGTAATAATTATAACAACCTTTACCATTTAATTTGAACTTCAACTTCTATCCCGGTATTAAAAACTAATATTTTAACGTATTTGCTTCATTCTTAGTTGCTTCTTTTATTTTCATTTGTGTCCCGTCTCTATTTGTTTTTTGTATCTTCCTCGCGAACACGCATTTTTCCCGAATTGATAAAAGGGCCCCGCGCGTAACAAGCACGTGCTTGGTGTCGTTGGGCCACTTGTTTGTACTGCTCGTAGTACATCAACGTCCATCATATATAAGGCTGACTTAGAACAGGCGGCCGCCACTTGCCTGAGCTCACCGTTTGAGACTAAGTTATTTGTTGACTCGGGCTCCCAACCAGATTGACTCTCGGCACGGTACGAGTGACACTTAAATCCATCCCGGGGTGAGATGAGTGTTGTGTGGATAGGGAAGAGGTAGGTTTTACGTGTGGGAAGGTGAGTGTGAGCTATTAGAGCTCGGCGCCCTCCAAGCCATCCCACTAGCTCTTTGGCCGACAGTCAACTTAAAACAAGAAAGGAATATTTATCGAAAGAATAAGTGATTAATTAATGAAGTAACAATAACTATATTATGGAAAAATTTAATTCATTTAATTTAATTAAAATAAATAATAAGATTAAAACAAGGAAGAACGCTATAGTCGAGTACCTCGACTATCAGGTACCTGTTACTCAGCTAAAGGGACCAAAGGGAAATGGAGATATGCAAGCAGCAAAGCGAGATTGAAATCCGCCACCTACCGGCGGTAGACAGATTTAAGCGTTATGGCGTTAGAGTGGGCGTGGCAAATTTTAAAATTTTTTATCTAGCATGAAAATTGTGGGCGCCACAGGCTTGGGCGGTTTGTGGGCGTTAGAGTGGGCGTGGCATATTCGCGTAACAAACTTGTGCTGCGTACAAGGCTACTGAATCTAAATCTGAGATCCCAATTCTCTATCTTTGATAGTTTCCGAGAAATCCGCGTTCATATTTACTGTCGGGTCACGCAGCCGCAGCAGCCAACTAACTTCTTAATTCGATCTCTTATATTAATGGCATCGCGAAAGGTAGCTCTCTTTATCTAGCTCTCTCGTCTTTTGTGTACTTGCATTCTTGGGCCCAGCATTCGGCTGGCTGTCCCTTTGTAAATCAGTACGAGTTCTGATCTCGACATAAAACGCATTCTCGTCTCGCCTGCTGTACTCTCTCTCGCTAATAAATTGTTAACAAGCCTAAAGCAACCTGAAATTCGTATTTTAATTTAGCAATAACTAATAAAAAAGCTTATTAGTTCAACATTGGTGACCCCGACGTGATTTGTGCATAAATAATACTAAGTGCAAATCATATAAGTCTATTTACTGACTTTTTCATTCTTGCTTCTGCGGTGCATTGGCGTAGCAACAATCATAAGGCCTTAAATGCAGTGAGCGCTATAAATAAATAGCAGTTGGTGATTGCGGAAATTTACATATAAGGCGCAAAATCAGCTATACATAGAAGCATACATAGCCAAGTAACGGGCTGTTATTCCCTCGTTTGCTTTGCGCTCATCTTCCCGCTGGAGCCGAATTTCGGGCATTTCGTCTGCTGTTGTTGTTGTAGCCATGCCTACGGGAACTTTTGGAGATGTTACCGCTGATGCAAACAGGGCAATAGTTTTAAAGCGCAAGGCAACGGCTTTATTTAATAGAGTGGAGCGCTTAGTGGATTCCCTATCAAGTGCGGCGTTAACTTCATGCGACGAATCCGGTCTTCATGTGAGCTTCATGTGAGTTGATTGATGAGCTTCAAGAGTCATTTAAAAAGGTGCTCGGTGAGCTCGAAGAATTGGATTTAGAGGAAATTGAAAGTGATTTAAGTGAGAAATTTGATGACATTCTCGTAACTCTGAAGTCATCGGTTCGATCCGAAATTTCAAAGCGCACCTCACAGCTTCTTTCGCATTCAACTTTTGCTGACGGCATCACTCCGGGAGTTTTCGGCCCCCAGCAGCGTCAGCCTCGACATAGGGCAGCATTGCTGCCCCCACTGGAGCTTCCGAAATTCGGTGGAGGTTATGCAAATTGGTCTGATTTTTATTCTATGTTTACCACGATCATGAATAGTCATCCGGACCTCACCAACTTAGAAAAGCTGCAGCATCTACGATCATGCCTGAGGGACGCAGCGTTGGAAACTATTCGCTCATTGGAAATTTCGGATGGCAACTACGCAATTGCTTTAGATTTGCTGAAAAATAGATTTGATAATCGACGTTTGGTTTTTCAGGCACACATTACTGAGATCCTGGGACTAAAGGCGGTGCAGAGTGGTTCCGTCACGACACTTCGGGATCTGTCCGATAAATTCAATGCTCATATTCGTGCTCTCAAAGGACTGGGCACGACGGAACAAATCGCAGGATGCATCATCGTCCAAGTCCTGTTCCAAAGGTTGGATCCGGCAAGTCAGGCAAAGTGGGAAGAGCGTTTAGAGGACCCTGCCTTCGCCAATTTAATTCCTACGTGGGAGTCAATGGCATCATTTCTGGAGCAGCGATGCAGGACGTTGGAGACTATGGATTTCGCCATGGCAAACTATACGCCGGGCAATCAGGTGGGAAGTAACAGAATACCCAATGCGCATAGATCAGCATTTGTTGCCTCGAATACTAACCCTTGGATTTGTATATTCTGTAATGATACGGGGCATTCCATTTCTTATTGTCAGAATTTTAAAATCCTGTCTCCTGCGAATAGGCTTCAAGAAGCGAAGCGGCTCGGTCTTTGTATAAATTGTCTTAACGTTGGTCATCAAGTTCGGCAATGCAACTCTAGTAGTTGTCGTTCATGCGGATCTAAGCACCACACCCTGCTTCACCTGGGAAACTCACCTTCTTTTCCTTCACAAGAAGGAGCACAGCTTCAAAAAGCACTTCCTTCTGCTTCACCCTCTGCACTGCCTTCCACTTCGACTGCTCTTATTGCACAGGAATTTAGTAATGATATTGTGCTCTTAGCAACGGCTAGCATTTTAGTAAAAAACCGTTCTGGGGTTTTCGTTCCCTGTCGAGCTCTACTCGATTCGGGCTCCCAACTGCATCTAATAACGTCCCGATTCGCAAATCAGCTTCAAGTATAGAAGGTAAAATCCTCAGCATCTGTAACTGGAATAGGAGATTCCAGTTTTGTGACGGACGGTCACTCGGTCAATATTACGATTCAGTCCCGAACTTCCGAATACTCGGCCAACATTACCGCGGTGATTGCTCCGAACATAACAGAGCGACAGCCTAGCTTCAACGTCGACATTGGCAGCTGGAACATACCCAAAAATATACAGTTAGCTGACCCAAGGTTTTATGCTCCCCAGCTGGTGGATCTTTTTATCGGAGCCAGCCTTTTTTTCGAGATGTTGTGCGTTGGCCAAATCAAGCTCCCACCTGGATTACCCCTAATTCAAAAGACGCGTCTGGGTTGGGTTGTTTCTAGAGGCTATAGCCTTTCCAATGGCTCGGTTTTAATGTCGTCTCAAGATGTACTTCTCGCTAGTAGAGAGAATAGTTTCGATCGGTTAGATGATCTTCTTCGACGATTTTGGGAAGTGGAAAGCTGCGCCGAGCCAATTATACGCGCTACTAAGGAAGAATTGGACCGTGAAGCACATTTCGTAAGACACGTCAATCGTTTGCCAGCTGGTGATTATTCTGTTCGGCTGCCTGCCAAGTTCAATCTAGATCTTTTGGGAGAGTCCTACCAGCAAGCTTATCGAAGATTCTTGTCCCTAGAGAGAAAGTTGAATCGTCAGCCATCTCTGAAGGCTCAATATGCAGCATTCATAAAAGAATATCTCAATCTAGGACATATGTCATCAGTTTCTGCCGCTGACATCGGGTTGTGCCGATACTTCTTGCCTCATCATTACGTCATAAAGGAAGACAGCGCCACTACAAAGCTTCGCGTAGTTTTTGATGGATCGGCGGCCAGTTCCTCAGGCTATTCTCTCAACGATGTTCTTATGGCAGGCCCTGTTATTCAGCCTAAGCTGTTCCAGATTCTTCTACGGTTTCGTTCACACCCAGTAGCAATCACAGGAGACATTTGCAAAATGTACCGTTGTGTTAGGGTTCAGCCTGAGGACAGCCATTTGCAATGCATTTTGTGGAGGGATTCCCCCCAGGATCAATTGCGGGTGTTTAAGCTAGACACCGTTACTTATGGCACGAAGCCAGCATCATTTCTGGCTGTGCGAGCTATGCATCAGTTGGCAGCAGACGAGCATACAGCGTTTCCGCTTGGGGCTGAGGTCATTCGTCGCGATTTTTATGTGGATGATTTGATATCTGGAGCCAAGTCCAAGGAAGAGGCAGTCATCATTATGAATCAGGCATCAAAACTTCTAGCCAAGGGAAAATTTAAGCTTAGAAAGTGGTGCTCCAATGTGTCGGCTGTTTTGGATGGAGTTGCAGACAAGGATAAGGAGTCCTATTGGAAGTTTGATGATGGCACTGATTTTGCAAAAACCTTAGGTCTCGCTTGGGATCCAGTTTTTGACCAACTACTGTTTTCCTTTTCGGTCTTACAGTCAACCTCAAGCCCCTGCAGGCGATCTGTCCTGTCTGCAATAGCGCGATTCTACGATCCTCTCGGGTTGGTTGGACCTGTGATCACAAAATCGAAAATTTTCCTTCAACAACTGTGCAAGAAGAAGTTATCCTGGGATGAAAGCCTTCCTGAGTCACAGAATACGGAATGGAGTGCTATATGTACGAGTTTTGGGCAGATTAAGCATGCGTCATTTCCTCGGCTGGTTCGTTCTCCAAACTCTGAGAGTGAAATACATGGATTTTGTGATGCCAGCATAGAAGCATATGGTGCTTGTGTCTACATTGTTTGCAAAGGCCGATCTCAATTACTTTGCTCAAAGTCAAGGGTAGCCCCCTTGAAAACACTCACTGTGCCCAAGTTGGAACTGTGTGGGGCGGAACTCCTGTCTAGGCTCATCGCAGAAGTGTCTGGGACGAGTGCATTTGAGGGAAAGGTTTATTGCTGGAGCGACTCTGCTGTTTCGCTTTCATGGATCCGGGACGAGCCGTCCAGATTCAATATTTTTTTAGCAAACTGAGTAGCTGCCATTCAGGAGCTAACTGAGTCAGTGGAGTGGCGATATGTTCCAACTTCTTTAAATCCAGCTGACATTCTCTCCCGAGGTGCTTTTCCTGCTGAGCTCAACGAGTCTCCTCTCTGGGCTCATGGACCAAAATTCCTTTGTGGTCCCAAAGCTGACTGGCCGACCCCAATCACTGCTGAAAAGCCAACGCTTGAGGTTCGCCGGAGGATTCTGCTAACAAAATCTCCATACGAAGACATAGTGTCCAGTTCCAAATTTGCCAATTCCTTTGCTGCCCTTCAAAGAATTTTCGGATACGTCTATAAGTTTAGAAATCGCATCCATCGCCCTACGCTCACGGTGTCTGACCTTCAAGGCGGTACGCTGCTGTTGCTTCGTCTTGTCCAGCGCTCACATTTATGGGATGAAATCAAATCATTGCAGTCAAAGGGAATGGTGCACTCCTCCAGCTCGCTCGCATCTCTTTCGCCATTCATTGACCAATTTGGGCTTCTTAGAGTGGATGGCCGGCTGAGGAATTCTTCTCTGGATTTTAATGGGCGTCATCCAATTATATTACCACGGAGTCATTCGGTCACTATTGCCATTATTACTCACTTTCATGAACGCAATCTGCACACTGGGCCACGGGCATTACTTGGCATAATTAGATCCCAATATTGGCCTATTGGGGGGAGAAAGACGGTGATGAAGGCGGTAAACAAATGCATTAGATGCTTTCGAATGAAGCCTCGAGTAGTGGAGCATATAATGGCGGATCTTCCAAAGGAACGACTTGATGGATCTCATGCATTCGAAGTCACTGGCATTGACTTTTGCGGGCCATTTCTCTACAAGTCAGAGGTGCGAAGCAAGCCTCCAGTAAAATGCTACGTTTGTGTCTTCATTTGCTTCGCCACGAAGGCTATTCATCTGGAGTTAGTCAAGGATCTCTCTACAGTATCGTTTCTACATGGCCTCAAACGATTTATTTGCACTAGAAGAAGTCCGCGGCAGATTTGGTCTGATAATGCAACCAACTTTGTTGGAGCTCGCAATGAGCTGCTTGAACTAAGGCGCCTATTCCTCAGCAGTGATCATCAGAGAGCTACATTGGACTTTTGCCTAGCGGAGGCTATTGATTGGTGTTTCATTCCTCCTAGGTCGCCACACTTTGGCGGTCTTTGGGAAGCGGCTGTAAAGATCGCTAAGCATCATTTCTACCGCGCTGTTGGCACTGCTGTTTCAGCCTTTGAGGAATTGGGGACCCTGGTGTCACATTTCGGCGGTTGTTTTTGAATGGTGGTCCGCCTTCTTCTTTCGTCGAGCCGGATGTGACCAGTCTTAACTTCAATCGCTTGGATGGATGGCAACGCGTGGCTTACTTGCAGCAGATCTTTTGGTCCCGATGGAAGGGAGAATACCTAACATTGCTACAACAGCGCTCCAAGTGGCGCACCCCAAAACCTGGCCTGGTTGTCGATGACTTAGTTCTGGTCAAGGACGAAAACTTGCCTCCCATGAAGTGGCCCCTCGCCAGAGTGATCGAGGTCCTGTTCGGTGGAGATGGGGTTGCTCGAGTGGCCGTTCTGAAGACAGCATCAGGAGTGACAAAGCGAGCAGTAAACAAGCTGTGTCTGCTTCCCCTTAAGGATGATGTTGAAACCCAGGCTTCCAACGGGGGGAGTATGTCGGGCCGCAGCAGCCAACTAACTTCTTAATTCGATCTCTTATATTAATGGCATCGCGAAAGGTAGCTCTCTTTATCTAGCTCTCTCGTCTTTTGTGTACTTGCATTCTTGGGCCCAGCATTCGGCTGGCTGTCCCTTTGTAAATCAGTACGAATTCTGATCTCGACATAAAACGCATTCTCGTCTCGCCTGCTGTACTCTCTCTCGCTAATAAATTGTTAATAAGCCTAAAGCAACCTGAAATTCGTATTTTAATTTAGCAATAACTAATAAAAAAAGCCTATTTTTTGAAGTTTGTGGGCGTTAAAGTGGGCGTGGCAATTTTTTTTGGTCAATCGATAGGTATTGATGAGAAAAATATAATTCATTTAAAAGTTTTATTCCAGCATCAAAACTGTAGGAACCACAGTCTTGGGCGGTTTGTGGGCGTTAGAGTGGGCGTGGCACTGTGCTAAAACAAACTTGCGCTGCGCAGGAATCTCAGGAATCTGCATGCCTAATCCCAGTATTGTAGCTCTTATAGTTTCCGAGATCTCAGCGTTCATACGGACAGACGGACAGACGGATATGGCTAGATCGATTCGGCTAGTGATCCTGATCAAGAATATATATACTTTATGGGGTCGGAAACGCTTTCTTCTGCCTGTTACATACTTTCCGACGAATCTAGTATGCCCTTTTACTC
Organism: Drosophila subpulchrella; assembly: GCF_014743375.2. Taxonomy (NCBI): domain Eukaryota; kingdom Metazoa; phylum Arthropoda; class Insecta; order Diptera; family Drosophilidae; genus Drosophila; species Drosophila subpulchrella. The sequence continues at coordinate 118,181 of NW_023665641.1, forward strand.
TACGAGTAACGGGTATAATTAGCTAGCATCAAAACTGCAAGAGCCACAGTTTTGGGCGGTTTGTGGGCGTTAGAGTGGGCGTGGCACATTGCTGAAATATACATGCGCTGCGTAAGAAGCTCGGAAATCTGCATGCCAAATCTCAATAGCCTACCTCTTATAGTTTTCCAGATCTCAGCGTTCATCCGGACGGACCGACAGACGGACAGACGGACATGGCTAGATCGATTCGGCTAGTGATCCTGATCAAGAATATATATACTTTATGGGGTCGGAAACGCTTCCTTCTGCCTGTTACACACTTTCCAACGAATTTAGTATACCCTTTTACTCTACGAGTTACGAGTATAATAAGCAAAGGTTCATGCGCGGTTAAATTACGGTTACTCTTTCCCTGGTAAAAGTTTTCTTAAATTCGTTTTGATTCGAAAAAAATAAAACGTTTATAAGTGTACATATAATCCAATGTCAAAGCAGGAAAATGCTTTGATTTCTTTTCCAGCCTACTTGCGTCGGAAGATCGATCGTCCGCCGAGGAACCAGTTGGGTGAGTCGCTTTTAGCTTTATTTTAATTTAATACTTGTAGAAGAACAAATGAAATCCAATCAAAACCTCATAAACGATAGTAGAAAATATCTACGCCACAAATTTAAGAAAGACACTATTTAAAATTTAGCCATGCCAATAACTAAATAAACTTTAAGAGGAATTCTTTCATTTCACACTGAGAATTTTCTCTTTGATAAATTAAATTATTAAAAAAAAAAAGTAACGTAAATAGCTAGGAACAAAATATTGAATTTCTTTTGAATATAAAACTATTGTTATCATTATCCTACAATTGTAAACAATTAAATAATGCGAACTTTTAGACAATCCTTATTTCTAAAGCCTAGTACTCAGATCGGCTAAGAGTTTCACTAGTCGAAAAATCTTATTCTTTGTAGTGTGACCGAAGTTTTCAAAGTTCACCCGCAATGCATGTAGCATGGTCTTAGTGACAAGCAGCTGGGTTTGTTGCCAAACGGAAAACAAAACAATTGGAGAAATTTAAAAAGGAGGAGTCTGCTGGTACACAAAGAAATTAAATTAAAAATAGATGGAATGTTCAACGAATGTTTTTATTTATGTAAATTAGTTGTTTAAAGCTTCCTTTTCGTCCCACGGATGCTTCGCCATCTTTCCCGAGCCACCGCAGTCCAGCTCCGAGTCCCAATATGCATATTGGACCTTGAGGAAGCGGGAGCCGGATTGGGAACAGGGTTGATCCGCTGATGCTGCAGGAAGTCGCCCAGCATCCTGGCAGTGGCTGGACATGGCTTCTCCAACTGTTCCTTAGAGGGCGCCCTATTTTCCTCCTCCCTGTAGAAGTCAGCGCGTCCTCCAGCTCCGCTTAAGCTGCCAAGTAGCTGGTGATTATGGTGTACGGAGTCCTAATGGAGAGGTCTTCGGAGATCATATTACTGGTGGTTCTGCTGAAAAGATACTTCTATTAGTAAAACGCAACCAAATTATTTTGGCTAGATCTTACTTTGCCAGGACACGCCCGGCAGGATGTCCATGTAGAGAGCGAAGTCCCACTCGGCATGTTCCTTCCCACTGGGATTCTCTAGTGGATCTCCTCCAGCACTTCAACTATTCTGTGGATTTACCCCTGTTGTGGTATTGCTTCCGGTCGGTCAAATCCCACAATAATGGGCAACAGTTTGGATTAGGCGTCCTTTTTCATCTGCACTGACCTCCTTTAACCGTTTTTGGGGTTTTTCTTCCATTTAAAATTTTTAAATTCCCCACCGCTTCTGCACGAACACCGCCAAAGATTAAATTTCTTATTCTTTGGGCCGCGGCTAACGGCGTTCATCGAAGATTCACTCCCGAAATCTGGTATTTTTTCTGGTATTTCCTTAGCTCATCTGAGTACCACGCTGAAAAACAAACCCGTCGAAAACCTTTAGCCGCCTGTTTGCCTCTCGCTCACTCCTATGGCTAGCTCGCGGTTTTCGTCGATGTGAGTACTAGGCTTAACCATTTTGCCACACATTTGTTTATACACATATACTTTACATCTATAATTATATACACCTGTGAAGCCCAGTGTTTACCCAGGCGGTTAAATACTTTTTATATCTTATTTATTCTCCCTGAAATTTTTTTACCCTGTTGAAACTAAACTAAGAAAAATTAAATATGTTATCTTAAAATGAACTGATTATTAAAATAGAAGCTTAAAAAAAATGAACTAACTGAACTCAGCTGATGTTTCTGCGGTCCTAGGGTATACAAGGGATCACCAGAGTTATGCTCTAGCGGCAGGTGGTCATAGGTAGGGTGGGCAATATGCGAGCCCAATTACATCCAAGGCTTCACTTTCCCTTTTGATAACTTCCGTCTTGCTTCTCAAAACATTATTTTTCTAAGTTATGCATATTTTCTTCCGGTTTAGTAGCTAGCTTTCGATATTGTCGCATGCACGCTCTATTCTGATCCTACTAATAGTAATACGTAGACAGTGTCCAGATCTGTACGAGAAAGACCTTTGTGGGCTTGTATAAGTCCCTTTTTGTTTAAGGGTCGTGGCTTTATGACTGTATTAAAATGCTCGAGATGGGAAACTTTTGTTTTACGATTTTTGAAAGAACCCACTAGTTTAGCGGGAATCCCAAAAAAATTGATAGATTTTAATGGCTTATAGCTTCTAAACAACTAAAGCTACAGACGGGTGCTATATGTCGCTGAAAGGGTAATTTAATATGCTCATCACACTGCCTTCGCTTAAATTCTCTAACTACAATAAATTAACAGTTAAAGAAGGAGGTTTTATAAAACCACTTTTTGCCAATTTTCTCAAAATTGGTTCAAACGATTTCATTTTAAATATCAAACTATATAGCCCTTGTGGTTCCTCAACTTTTAATCTAAAAGACCCTTTTTGTCTTTCAAATTACCGTTAGGAAGTTATTGAGCAATAAAAAGTGCAACCCGTTTCAGTTCAGTACGAAAAACATTTTATGCTTGCCTTCAATGCGACGCCCCGTCTGACGCCCACAAACCGACCAAAACTAATGCTCCAACAGTTTTCATGATAGCAAAATATGTTCACTGGTTGATCTTAAAACAGAAAAGGAAGTTAACTTCGGAATGCCGAAGTTTGTATACCCTTGCAGTTATAATTATTAAATTTCAAAATACAAAAAATTATATTCCCATAGTATAAGATAATATGTCAAAAAACACCGAAGCTATAATTTGTTTCATATTATTTTCCCACCAATTTTCCGATCGTTCCTATGGCAGCTATATGATATAGTCGTCCGATTTTGATAAAACTAAATTCGAAATTCAGAACTAATTATAAATTGTTATCTCCAAGCGTACGAGGTTATATGTTGAAAAACACCGAAGCTATAATTTGTTTCATATTATTTTCCCACTAATTTTCCGATCTTTTCTATGGCAGCTATATGATATAGTCGTCCAATTTGAATAAACTTTAATTCGAAATTAAAAACTAATTAAAAAATGTAATTTCCAAGCTAAAAAAGTTATATGTTAAAAAACACCAAATACATCATTTTTTAACATTTTTTTCCCCGAATTTTCCTATGTGAGCTATTAGATTTAGTTTTCCGATCCAGCTGGTTCCGACATATATACTACCTGCAAAACATATAAAACTTTTGGGAAAGTTTCTGCCTGATATCTTTAAAACTGAGAGACTAGTTTGCGTAGAAACGGACGGTCAGACGGACATGGCTAGATCGACTCGTCTAGTCATGCTGATCAAGAATATATATACTTTATGGGGACGGAAACGTCTCCTTCACTGCGTTGCAAACTTCTGACTGAAGTCAATATACCCTCTGCCAGGGTATACAAACGTTGTCACGCCCATTCTAACGCCCACAAACTTCAAGAAGTTTAAACGCTGATATCTCGTAAACTATCAAGGATAGAGAATTGGGATTTCAGCTTCTGATTTCTTTGCTTTGTGCGCAGCGTAAGTTTGTCAAGCAAACATGCCACGCCTTCTGTGACGCCCACAAGCCACCCAAAGCTGGGGCTCCTGCAGTTTTCATCCTAGGAAAAAAATTGATCTGAAATGTATTGGTCTCATCAAATCCTATCCATTGATTTAGATCAAAATCAAGGTCAAAAAGTTTGCCACGCCCACTCTAATGCCCACAACCTGCCTAAAACTGTGGCACCCACACTCTATTTGTCTCGTCAATACCTATCGATTGGCCTAAATAAAGTTTGCACAAACGCCCATAACGCTTAAATCAGCCTGACGCCAAAATAAACATATATTGAAATCGGGGTAGGTGATGCCCTACAATCTCGCTTGCTGCTTGCATGTCTTCATCTCCCATTTGCTCCCTTTAGCTGAGTAACGGGTATGTGATAGTCGAGGCACTCGACTATATCGTTCTTTTATGATTTTCAACTTGGAAGTCTGTAAGTGACCTTTGGAGTCTCCAAAGCCAGATGCATAGTAGATAGATATTAGTGTCGGTAGTTAGTGTTTAAAAAAAATAATAATTCGTATCTTTGCGAGTGATGTCAGGTCGGGCTTGAATCAGCTGTTGCAGGGTAGCACCGAAAAGCTTGTTCTATGCCGAAATGGCGCACTTTCCAGCTGGCTGAAATTTCCGGCAATGGCCGACGTGGCAGACAGGCGTGGAAAATTTTCATCGTACCAATTCGGTAAAGTTTTAATATATAAAAGCACGCGGCAGAGTGAATTTATCTAAAAGTGGTTTTCCCAGTAACAAATCAAGGGAGTGAGTTTTTTTATTTTGCGCAAATTCATTTTTCCTGCTGATTTTTTGTGCTTTTTCAAGACTCAAATTCTACGATTCCCGGTCGCCACGGCAAACCAGCAGCGCGAGTGCATTTGAAAGGTGGGAAGAAAAAGTTCTCAGTGATCGAAGGTTTTTTCTCACACGTAGGTCGTTCTTATTCGCTAGGTGCCCAGTTCGTCTTCATCCGTTATCCAGGGGAGTACCCACATCGGCCGGCAGTCCTAAGCTGCCCTGAGGAGCACCCACATTGAGCAGCGATTCAGAGTTGAACTAAGGAGCACCCGCATCGGCCACCAATCCAAGTTGCGCAGAGGGAAACCCCCTTTGGTCAGCGATCTCCAGTTGCCTTGGGGAGCACACCTATTTGTCTAGCGATCTGCAGTTGCCTGGGGAGCACCCCTATTTTCTCAGCTATCAGCAGTTACAGCAGGGAGCACCCTTATTATACTCGTCGAGGAATGTCCTCGGCCAAATAGTCCCGTGAATTGCGAAAGTCTGTCCAACTAGATCGGCCCCAACCCAAATCTCCAACGTGTGAAATCTACCGCTTGGGCATCGACCTTAACCTTATTTGTAAACTCTAAACTATCAAGCTGTCGAGAAAAATTTCTCGTCTATAAACGTAAAAAAGGCTACACTGGGAGAATTTCCAAAACATGTGAAGAGACAGTCAACTTAGGTTAGGTTAGGTTAGGTAGGTGTGGTTGGAGATAGGATAACTAATCCTCCCACTTAGGCCACACTGGGCCCCTTGTGATACCACGTAGTCTCTAGCTCAAGGGTTATTGGTTTTCACGAAACAGTTTGTTCTTTTTAGGAAACACAGGAGTTTGGGAATGCTTACGCCTTAATGGCCGCAAGGTTCGGAAGTGTGTAGCTCCCTAGGGTTTGAAAGCGCTTTAGGTTATGCGCTGGGCAGATGCATACGAGGTGTTCAATGCTCTCCTACAATGTTGTCCTACTCAGTACGGGTAGGTATGAAGATCTAGTATCTTCTTTCGAAGTTGGCTATGGGTGGAACATAGTCTGTAATATATGGTATGGATATCTGATTTGTTAGGATACTGGAGTGACCCGTTGAGCCTGTTGTTATACTTCCTTCCTATTGCTTTTTTACAAGCGAAAAGTGCTATGGCCGCTTTGCGTATGCGGTCTAAGATGTTGTCTGTCCAGTGGAGCTTTTTGTCAACAATGACAATTAAGTACTTTGCTTAGTTGCTAAGGGTTACGCGCGTTTGGTGTAGTTTTGGGAGAGTTAGACTTGGTATCTTATACTTCCTTGTGAATAGAACTAGTTCGGTCTATTCTGGGTTAACTCCCAGTCCACAATCCGCTGTCCACCTTGAGAGGGTGGATAGGGCTGTCTCCATCAGATTGCAAAGAGTTTACGGGAATTTACCCTGCAGTAGGATAGCCACGTTATCGGCGTGGGCTACCACTTTAGTGCCCGCTTCCTCTAGAAGTGACAGTAGTTTATTGACCACTATAACCCATAGAAGAGGTGAGAGTACACCCTCTTGCGGGGCTCCTCTGCTGACATTCCTGTTCGAGTGTGCAGGTCCCACAGTGGAGTACACTACTCTGCTGGTAAGCATGGTGTGTATGAGTCCCACTATAGGCAGCTCAATGCCCAGTTCAGTCACAGCGCCAGTGATAGCCGTTAGGGTGACGTTGTTGAAGGCGCCATCTATGTCTAGTAACGCTGCCAGAGAGTATTCCTTATTGCGGAAACCTCTCTCTATACTAAATACTAAAGAGTGGAGGGCGGTATCTGTTGATCTGCATGTTGTGCGTCGGAGAGTAGGCTTGGGCTGATAGTTAGCCTGATATGGATGTCAATTAGCCTTTCCAGAGTCTTCAACAAGAAGGAAGAGAGACTTATCGGGCGGAATTCCTTTGGGTTGATGTGGGAGGTATGGCCGGCTTTCGGTATAAAAATTACTTTGCCGTCCAACCACCTTGATGGAATGTGGTTTAGTGCTAGGCAGCCATGAATGATGGGTGTCAGCCAGGGTAGGGATATATCTAGTGTCCGTTGAAGTTGGGCCGGGAAGAACCCGCCCGGGCCGGGTGATTCGAAGGGTTTAAAAGAGCTAATAGCCCACTTGATGCGGTCAGGGTTTGAGATGTTGTCTATGCTCTGGTCGTCAAGGTTCTCCGCTATGTAGAGGTCCTCCACTGCTTGGGTGTTTTTACGGAAATGGGTGTTTAACAGGAGATCAAGGGTTTCCTGACTGTTTTCCGTCCAGCTATCAGCATTGGTTTTTAGGTACCCAATGGTTGCTGGAGATTTGTCTAAAATTCTTCTGAGTCTAGATGCCTCCGCAATAGATTCTTTGCTACTACAGAAATTAGCCCATGCTCTTTGCTTTGATATTCTTATTTCCTTTTTGTATAGGCTTAGCTTTGTATGGTATAAGTTCCAGGAAGATTCGCTGCTGTTGTATTTAGCTTTATTGAAGTAACTTCTGCACTCTCTTTTAAGATTCGACAGGGTTGTGTTCCACAATGCTTTGTGCTTTGCTTTGAGCCCTTTTAATGGCCTCACCGCGGATGTCAGTGAAAAAATTAACTCGTTTTTCTAGTTCTTGACCGTTGAGTATGTGCGTCGGTGGAGCATGTAAGTTTCTCTTGAGAAGATTTTTGTTGTATACCCAGTTGGTTAATCTTAGATTAGTAATGTTCTCGGCGGGACGAAAGTCTAGAGTTATTGTAAGTTCTATGTATCGGTGGTCTAAGAATAAGTGTTCGACCCCCACCTTCCACGCCTCGAGCTGGTTAAGCAGGGGATTAGATATTAGTTCAATGTCAAAGACTTCCCTCCTATTTCTATTCCTATAGTTAGGTGATTACCTTTGTTGCAGATGAATAGATTTGATTGAAGGAGATGGTCAAAGAGTAACTCACCCCTTTCGTTTGTGTTTGTAATTCCCCATTGCGTGTGGTGTGAGTTTGCGTCCCCTCCCAGGATGAGTTCCTTAGATGAGTGTGCATGTATGAGTTGTTGTGTTATGGTGCTTGGTAATGGCCCGTCATAGTCGTGGGCCAGATAGAATGATGCTATGGTGTGATGAGTGTGTTCGTTTAGCTCCAGCCTGACCGTGGTGAGGTCGCCTTCGCTAAATGTGTGTCTTGGTAAAAATGCAGGTTCTGATTTTACTCTTATCCCTGGTGTCAAATAGCTGGTATAGGGGGCTTGTAACCAAAGATGTTGTTACCAACAATCCATAGCTCTTGAATGAGGACTTTGTCTATTTTGCCTGCTGCCAAGCGGAGAGGAGGGCAGCGGATGCTGCCTTGCTGTGGTACCCTCCGTATCCTCCGCTATGTCCTGAAGAACAGTGCGCCCCGGTCGGGTCGTGTCCTGAGTACACAGCTGCTTCAGACTTTCGGTGAGCTCTGAGTCAGTTGACACGTACCCTGTATGGGTGGTCTCCTCGTGTTCCATTTCGTCGTCACTCGGGGGTTCATACGATGCGCAGGCAGCTCGGTTGTGTGCCGCTGCCGTTGTGTTCGGGCTTATACGGCTGCGTTGTTCGCTTGCCTTGGCAGACGTTGAAGTCACGTGGCCTTGGGCTTTCGGAGTCGCTGGTTGCGACTTCCGACTTTTTAAGAGTGTCGGGCTCTTGTTTGGTGTTGTTGTTATTGTTGTAATTTAAGTTCTTCTTATTAATATCCCACGAGCTGCGGAGAAGGGACAGGTCCACCCGGGCAGAGATCCGCTGTACCCGGGTATGGCTGACTTAGAACATGCGGTCGCCACTTGCCTGAGCTCACCGTTTGAGACTGAGTTATTTGTTGACTCGCGCTCCCAGCCAGATTGACTCTCGGCATGGTACGAGTGACACCTTAGTCCATCCCGGGGTGAGATGAGTGTTGTGTGGATAGGAAAGAGGTAGGTTTTACGTGTAGGAAGGGGGTGAGTGTGAGCTGTTTGTCGGAGGCGGCAGCACAAGCGCGACGTCGATACTGCTACGGCGCAAATACCCGCTGACTGTCCGGGGCTACTTATTTACGCTTAATGTTGGGGGCAGTAGCCGGGCCGTGCCCAACTTCCACGCTTATTCTTAGCTACCCTGTCAAAACCAGGGCGCTCGCTATCCGCAACCTGCGACCCGTTCGGTACCCTTCAGCTCGGCGCCATCCAAGCCATCCCACTAGCTCTTTGGCCGAAAGTCAACTTAAAACAAGAAAGGAATATTTATCAAAAGAATAAGCGATTTATTAATGAAGTAACAATAACTGTATTATGGAAAGATTTAATTCATTTAATTTAATTAAAATAAATAATCAAATTAAAAACAAGGAAGAACGCTACAGTCGAGTACCTCGACTATCAGATACCCGTTACTCAACTTAAGGGACCAAAGGGAAAGGGAGATATGCAAGCAGCAAAGCGAGATTGAAATGCGCCACCTACCGGCGGTAGACAGATTTAAGCGTTATGGGCGTTAGAGTGGGCGTGGCAAATTTTTTTTGGATCAATCGATAGGTGTTGACAAAACCGATACATTTCAGATAAAATTTTTTATCTAGCATAAAAATTGTGGGCGCCACCGGTTTGGGCGGCTTGTGGGCGTTAGAGTGGGCGTTGCATATTCGCGTTACAAACTTGCGCTGACTACAAAGCTACGGAATCTAAATCTGAGATACCAATTCTCTTTCTTTTATAGTTTCCAAAATATCCGCGTTCATACTTACGATTTTTCGAAGTTTGTGGGCGTGGCAAACTTTTTTTGGGTCAATTGATAGGTATTGATGAGAACAATACATTTCAGTTAAAATTTTTTATTCTAGCATCAAAGCTGCAGGAGCCACAGTTTTGGGCGGTTTGTGGGCGTTAGAGTGGGCGTGGCACATTGCTGAAACAAACTTGCGCTGCGTAAAAAGCTCAGAAATCGGCATGCCAAATCTCAATAGCCTAGCTCTTATAGTTTCCCAGATCTCAGCGTTCATCCGGACGGACCGACAGACGGACAGATGGACATGGCTAGATCGATTCGGCTAGTGATCCTGATCTAGAATATATATACTTTATGGGGTCGCAAACGCTTCCTTCTGCCTGTTACATACTTTCCGACGAATCTAGTATACCCTTTTACTCTACGAGTAACGGGAATAAAAAGTGACAAAAAAAATCTTTCATCGAAACAAAAAACCATTGTGAAAAACAATTTAATTAAACAAATTTTTAAAAACAAAAATTAACAAAAAATCTTCGAAATCATCAACAAAAAGACATTCACAGAAAACAGGCTGAAGGGCAATCCCTCGCAAAAATTAAACATTGAAAAAGAAGGAAGACCCCAAGTTAAAATTTGAAAACCAAAAAAAGGAAGGACGACCCTTAACAGGATCATCAACCATACGACCCCAACAGGATCAGAAAAAAACGAGAAGAAAAATAAGAAGGACGATTCGTGAGCGATACTATCTTTATACCCGTTACTCGTAGAGTAAAAGGGTATACTAGATTCGTCGGAAAGTATGTAACAGGCAGAAGGAATCGTTTCCGACCCCATAAAGTCTATATATTCTTGATCAGGATCACTAGCCGAGTCGATCTAGCCATGTCCGTCTGTCCGTCCGTCCGGATGAACGCAGAAATCTCGGAAACTATACAAGCTAGGCTATTGAGATTTGGCCTATAGATTCCTGAGCTTCTTACGCAGCGCAAGTTTGTTTCAGCAATGTGCCACGCCCACTCTTACGCCCACAAACCGCCCAAAACTGTGGTTTATACAGTTTTGATGCAAGAATAAAAATTTTAACTGAAGTGTATTTTTCTCATCAATACCTATCGATTGACCCAAAAAAAAGTTTGCCACGCCCACTTTATCGCCCACAAACCGCCCCCAAACTTCAAAAAATTGTAAATATGAACGTGGATATCTAGGAAACTATCAAAGATAGAGAATCGGGATCTTAGATTTAGATTCCGTAGCTTTGTACGCAGCGCAATTTTGTCACGCGAATATGCCACGCCCACTCTAAAGCCCAAACCTGTGGCGCCCACAATTTTCATGCTGTACTGTATTGGTCTCGTCAATACCTATCGATTGACCCAAAAAAAAATTTGCCACGCCCACCCTAACGCCCATAACGCTTAAATCTGTCTACCGCCGGTAGGTGGCGCATTTCAGTCTTGCTTTGCTGCTTGCTTATCTCCATTTCCCTTTGGTCCCTTTAGCTGAGTAACGGGTATCTGATAGTCGAGGCACTCGACTATAGCATTCTTCCTTGTTTTTTATTATTATTATTTCATAAGAAATTTGTAAAAAATCAAATATATTAACAAAGTTGAAGACTTAATTTCTGATTTCGAAAAAAATTTTTTAAATGTCAGAACCTTCAACCACCCAGACCAGAGCAAATAAAAGACTCCACATGAATCCGCCTCAAGAACATACAAACCATCAGGCTATAACAAACAATACAATGTTAAATGTAAGAGATTTAATTAAACAAATTGTAAATTTTGAATTAAATCCATTAAAGGAGGAGATCGTAAACTTAAGATCGCAGCTTTCTCACAAAATTAAAACGGTTGAGGATTATCAGATAGAGATTGTAGATCCAAATATCAAGTGCGACACATCTTATGAGATCATCAAATCTGTTAGGGAATATAAAGGTGAAGAAGATAAATATGTAAGCTGGAGAGAATCAGATGAAATAGCCATGGTGCAAAATGCCAGAGGGAGTGAAAGATTTTATTCTGCCTAATATTATTATATATATATTATTATATAGATTCACCCCAGATACCACATCTGAGGATGTTTTGGAAATTATACGTGAAAAATTCCCATCCAAGAATATTTCAGTTGAACAATTTCGGTTTTCATACGCTCGTAGTATATCCTCTTTTAAAATATTTGTACCGCCTGATGTGTTTAAGGTACTACTTTCTGAAAGCTTTTGGCTTAATGATGATTTAGTAATTAAAGAATTTGTTCCCAATAAACCGAGAACAAATAACAGACCTTCCACTGCGCCAAAAAACTAAAAAATTTATTTTTGGCTTATTAAAATGTTAGGGGACTAAATATGAAGCTACCCAAGCTTTATGCTGACTCCTCTGCATTTACTGAAGATATTTTGGCTTTTACGGAAACTTGGCTGAAACCAGAGATATCTGACTCTGAAGTTCTGTCAAAGAACTTTAATGCCTATAGGCCCGATCGCTCCTCACGTAGGGAAGGCGGTGTGCTGATTGCCGTTACCTCTATCAGATGTCAGATAGAATTCACTCTGATATCCCTAACGAAATTGAATTTGTTAGTGTGAAAGTTTCCTTGCAATCCATATCTATTTTTGTAACATGTTCCTATAGTCCACCTGGCTCTGATTTAATAATTTATGAGCACCATCTCTCTCCGATAAAATCTGTTCTATCCCGTCTTTTTAACAGAGACCTTTTGATTGTTTTGGGTGACTAAACTACCTGATATTTCTTGGTCTCCTCCTACTGACTCACTTGTCGCTATACCCTTATCTGTCCATTTGTAGATCTCCGTTTAGAAGTATCGTTACAGCAAGTAAGCTTTATACGGAATTCATTAAATAGACAACTATATCTTGTGTTTGTTTCAGACCGGTCTGAAGTCACGGTATTTAGAATTGACGCTCTTGTTGTACCTGAAGACCGATATCATCCAACATTGGAATTGACAATCTGCCTCCCATGCGTTGATACCCTCTCTCCTTTAGTTCCTCAAACTAAGATGAGAGGTTTTCGAAAATGTGACTATAAAAAACCCAACAATATGATTTCTCAATATAATTGGACAGACTTGTACAATTGTATGGATATTGAAAGTGCCACCGAACTATTCTATATAGTGTTAAATACTTTTTTTAATGAATGCGTTCCTGATAGGCTTCCTTCAAAGCTAAACAGGCCTCCTTGGTTTACCAATGCGCTTCAAAGACTTAAAAACCTCAAAACAAACACCTATAAAAAGTATAAAAAATCGGGTAAGCCATCGGATTTTTCGAAATATGTGGTGGCTCGATCGGATTTTAATGTTCTCAATAGTCATTGCTATTCTATGTATTTAAGTCGATGTAAATTAGAATTTTCAAATGATCCGAAGCAGTTTTATAACTTTGTTAATGCCAAGCGTAAGTCGTCGGCATTGACTTCATCGGTACGTTTTAACTCAATGGAGGCATCGACGGATTCTGAAATTGCTGATTTATTTGCCGAGTTTTTCCAAACTACTTATAGTTCGGCTGCTTGGTCAAATTCTAACTACCCTAATCCCTTAAGTAGGGAAAATTGTATTTTTACCCCTGAAATTACGGAAAGTTCTCTCTTAAGAGAATTATCCACAACAACGCCAACTTATTCTCCCGGTCCAGATGGACTCCCCGGGTGTGTGCTTAAGTTTTGTGCGTCAACCATGTGTAAACCGATTTTTAAACTTTTTAATTTGTCTATTTCATCATCAGTTTTTCCTACTATCTGGAAGGACTCTTTTATCATTCCACTTCACAAAAAAAGTGCGAAGGCGGATGCCCAGAATTATAGGGGTATTTCCAAACTGTCGACAATTCCTAAAGCATTTGAACGTATTGTTACTTCTCATTTGCAACATTTATGTTCCTCGCTAATATCACCGTGTCAGCATGATTTTGTTAAGCGTAGATCGACCACCACCAACCTTCTTGAATTGTCATCTATTGTAATTAATAATTTAAAAAAAAAAAATACAGACTGACGTTATATATACAGATTTTAGTAAGGCCTTTGACTTTGTCAACCATTCTCTTCTATTATTCAAATTAAATCAGCTTGGGTTTCCATGTAATCTATTAGCTTGGATTTCAAGTTATTTGAATGGTAGGACTCAGAGGGTTATATTCAAGAACGCTGTTTCAAAATTGATCTACGTGACATCTGGAGTGCCTCAGGGTAGTCATTTGGGTCCTTTGCTGTTTACTTTGTTTATTAACGATCTTCCCTCTACCATAACACATTCTCGTGTACTAATCTATGCCGATGATGTTAAGCTTTGTTTATCATATAATGATATAGCGTCAGGCTTCAACTTACAGTCAGATATTGATTGTTTTCAGGGATGGTGTGAGTACAACCTTTTAAATTTGAACTGCCTTAAATGCAACGTTATGACTTTTTATAGGGGTACTCCTACTTTTGTTAGTTACTCTCTTCAAAATACGTCACTCGACCGTATATATTCAGTTAATGACTTAGGCGTTCTTCTGGACCCAAAACTTAAATTTGACTGCCACATAATGTCCACTGTCAACAAGGCCATGAGTGTTTTTGGGTTTATAAAGCGTTGGTCAAAGGAATTTGATGCCCCTTATACAAGCAAATTATTATTTACCTCCCTTGTCCGTCCTATTTTGGAATATTGTTCTTCGGTTTGGAGTCCACAACATCAAGTGCACATTGACCGTATTGAGTCGGTACAAAAAAAATTTCTTCTTTTTGCCCTTCGTAGTTTGAACTGGGATCAAAACGTAAGGCTACCTTCCTATCAGAGTAGATTACTATTGCTTAATTTACCTACACTTGTAAATCGTAGAACAATGCTTGGTACTATTTTTATGCATAATCTTATTAGAGGTGATATTGATTCTGTAGAACTTGTAAACCGCCTAACTTTCAATGTCCCTGCTAGACTAACACGAAATTATTATCCCCTAAATTTGCCACGATGTACATCAAATTTTTTCTTGTCCTTTCGCGGTCTATGTAATAATTATAACAACGTTTACCATTTAATTTGCACTTCAACTTCTATCCCGGTATTAAAAACTAATATTTTAACTCAATTGCTTAATTCTTAGTTGCTTCTTTTATTTTCATTTGTGTCCCGTCTCTATTTGTTTTTTGTATCTTCCTCGCGAACTCGCATTTTTGCCCAAATTGATAAAAGGGTCCCGCGCGTAACAAGCACGTGCTTGGTGTCGTTGGGCCACTTTTTTGTACTGCTCATAGTGCATCAACGTCCATCAAATAAAAATAACAGGAATGGCAAACGATGCCTTAACCCATAATGGTACGGTTTTAAATTTCGATGCCATAATGGCCAGACTTGACTTTGTCTTCAGCGACAAACGTCGAACAGGAATTAAGTGTATTAAGTCGGGGAAATTATCCATAATGGATTATTATGGTACAGTTAATAGAATATTAACTCTACTCATTAATAAAACTATTAAGACCTACGGTAAAAACAAACCGATAACAGCGGAAATGAATGAGAAACATAGGAAGACAGCTCATAGAGTTTTCATTACCGGCCTCAACGGCCAAATTTCAGATACTATTTTCTCAATGAAACCAAACCAAATGCAATGGTCATAGTTCAGGAACTGGAAAGCAACAACATGAGGGCTCATTTCGCAAATAGTTTCTCAACTACTCTGAGAAAACAAAGTGGGCCAAACTCTAGTGGAAATGGACAAACACATTTCAACCACAAGACAAGACAACAAAACAATAATTACAGTAACCAGCGAAACAATAATAATTTAAGGTTTAATCATGGCAACAACCAGAACAAAAATACTTATGGTTATTATAATCAGAATAAAAAAAATTCTTGGAACCAGGGTAGATTTAATAATAACCAACAAAATCAGTGGAACACCTATAGGCAGCCACAAAACAAGCCAGAACCAATGGAGGTAGACGAGTCTATCCAGGTTCAGAATAGGGCTAACAACGGCTTTAATCGAAGCTATAATAAATATCAAAATAATATTTATAGCCAGAACAAGTGGGATCAAACTAAAAAATTTGAGACTCAGAATACTCAGCAAGGACAAGCCAAAAATAAAAGGGTACCAACAGGAACTGTTAACCAACCGGCTAACAAGACGATGAGACTAAATAACATTGAGGAGAACCATTTTTTAGACAAAAGTCAGGAGTAGGCATACCCTACTTAATTGAAAACAAAGAAGAACGCTATAGTCGAATACCTCGACTATCAGCTAAAGGGACCAAAGGGAAATGGAGATATGCAAGCAGCAAAGCGAGATTGAAATGCGCCACCTATCGGCGGTAGACAGATTTAAGCGTTATGGGCGTTAGAGTGGGCGTGGCAAATTTTTTTTTGGGTCAATCGATAGGTATTGACGAGACCAATACAGTTCAGTTAAAATTTTGTATCTAGCATGAAAATTGGGGGCGCCACAGGCTTGGGCGGTTTGTGGGCGTTAGAGTGGGCGTGGCATATTTGCGTAACAAACTTACGCTGCGCACAAGGCTACGGAATCTAAATCTGAGATCCCAATTCTCTATCCTAGATAGTTTCCGAGATATCCGCGTTCATATTTTTTGAAGTTTGTGGGCGGTTTGTGGGTGTAAAAGTGGGCGTGGCAAACTTTTTTTTATTAATCGATAGGTATTGATGAGAACAATACATTTCAGTTAAAATTTTTATTCTAGCTTCAAAACTGTAGGAGCCACAGTTTTGGGCGGTTTGTGGGCGTTAGAGTGGGCGTGACACTCTACTGAAACAAACTTGCGCTGCGTAAGAAGTTCAGGAATCTGCACGCCAAATCTCAATAGCCTAGCCTCTCATAGTTTCCGAGATCTCAGCGTTCATCCGGACGGACAGACAGCCGGACAGACGGACAGACGGACAGACGGACATGGCTAGATCGACTCGGCTAGTGATCCTGATCAAGAATATATATACTTTATGGGGTCGGAAACGCTTCCTTCTGCCTGTTACATACCTTCCGACGAATCTACGATTAACGGGTATAATGACCCGAAAATAAATAAAAAATTAAAAATATTAATTGAGACTGGGGCAACCTTGTGTTATATTAGATCAGGAATTTATAAAAATAAGAATGAGCTTACAATATATAAAAGAGTATCCACAGTGAATGGATATTCAATAATTAAATATTATCACATGATAACTATTTTTGATAACCGATATACTTTTTATGAAACAGAAGGGCAGAAGAGCTGTAATTGATACAGCTAAGGGAGTATTTAAATATAATGGAAAAGAAGAAATATTAAATTATGATAACGGATACATTTTGAACCAACTTTCTTTTACAGAAGAAAACACCATTCTTCCATTAAAAGAATTTATATTAAAAAAATACTTTGATGAAAAGGCTCAAATCAGATCCGAATCTGAAATGGGTAATCAAAGCGAATTTAGTTTGGGATATGAAAATCCTGAACACGCCGTCGTTGAAATATCCGACGAAAATAAAAGTTTGGGAATTACAAATCGGTGAAACATCCGACAAAAACAAAAGTTTGGGAAATAAAAATTCTGAACGCGCCGTCGTTGAAAAATCCGACAAAAATCTTGTGACTAGCGCCTTAATTTATTAGTATGCTACATGCTTGTAACGCTGGGATGAAAACAATCAAATTAATTAAAAACTTTCGCTGCGCAGGAAAAAAAAAATTTGAAGTTTACAATTTAAAAATTCTGAA
Organism: Drosophila subpulchrella; assembly: GCF_014743375.2. NCBI lineage: Eukaryota > Metazoa > Arthropoda > Insecta > Diptera > Drosophilidae > Drosophila > Drosophila subpulchrella. The sequence goes on from NW_023665641.1 coordinate 135,441, forward strand.
CACGCCGTGGTTAAGTTTCTGACAATCAAGAAATAAACAACATAAAAATATCATCTGCAGATCAAAGAAAAAATCTGGAGAACGAAATATTAAGTATTATCAATGAAGAGCATTTAAAAATAAATATGCAGATTCCTTTTAGATATACAGTGGCGAGCAAAATTGAGTGCATGTTCACGACGCAAACTTTCGTCACCCACAAAATCATAATCACACCAGAAAATCCAAAAGAGTTTTTTGTTTTATTTTGATTAATTAATTCTTAATAATTTCTAATCAAAAACAATGATGATAAAGATGAATTCGAAGAAACTAAAAGTAAAAACGAAAAAACCCCGCATAAACTCAATTTTGCACGTTGGCACTTTTTCACCTATTTTCGCTTTCTTACTTCTCTTATCAGCATAAATCTGCAGAATTCACCTTTATATTTGTTTTCGTATTATTTTTGATGTTCGTAGCGCAGATTAAAACGTGTTTCGGACTAAGCAAAGTGTTTTTGAACTTGCTTGTAATTATAAACAATTTTCGAGCATAAAAATGAGAAAATTATCTGAAGCAATTGAAAATAATGTTGTAAGCCTGACCGAGAATGGTTGTACTTCACGTGCAATTTCCAAGAGGCTTGGTATAAGCCAACCGGCGGTAATCGCAGTTCAAAAGAGACGGAATGTGACTCCCAAAGCGCAAGTCGCAGGTCGTAAAAAACTATTGAAGGAGTCAGATGCTCGACTAATGATGTCTAAGATGAGAAGGAACAAGCTTCTAACACCAAAGGGTGCTTTTTTGGCTATTAACAAGAATGTAAGCGAATGGACTGCTAGAAGAGCACTGCGAGACATCGGATATATTTCAAGTGTAAAAAAAAACAAACCTGCATTATCCGATAGAAATGTTACAGCGCGATTGAAATTTGCAAGGCCACACAAAAGTTGGACTCTTGACGATTGGAAACGTGTTGTTTGGTCTGACGAGTCAAAATTTAACCGTTTTCAGTCTGACGGAAAACAATACTGCTGGCGTAGACCCGGAGAAAAAATACAGAGACACCATGTTAAACAAAATGTAAAACATGGTGGTGGAAATATAATGGTTTGGGGATGCTCACACGGTGGCATGTTGGCCCTCTGCACTTAATAGACGGTATTATGCGGAAAGAGGACTACCTACAAATTTTTCAAACCAATCTTACCAATTTTATTGAAAAATGTGCTTATCCCGAAACAGAAATTGTTTTTCAACAAGATGGGGATCCGCAGCACACTCCGAAAATTGTTAAGGAATGGATTGGAAAGCAAAATTTTAAATTGATGGAGTGGCGAGCACAAAGTCCCGACCTCAATCCCATTGAAAATCTTTGGTCAATCGTGAAAAGACGGCTCGGGCAGTACGAAGCAGCTCCATCAAACATGGCCAACCTTTGGGAGCGTGTTGAAGCAGAATGGAGTCGTATTCCTAAAGACATAATTGAAAATTTGGTAGAAAGCATGCCAAACCGCGTACAGGAAGTCATATCATATAAAGGTCTTTGGACGAAATGTTAATATTATTTTAATAATTAAAACTTTTTGAAACGTGCAAAATTGAGTTTATGCGGGGTTTTTTCGTTACTACTTTTAGTTTCTTCGAATTCATCTGTATCATCATTGTTTTTGCTTAGAATTTATTAAGAATTAAATAATCAATATAAAACAAAAAACTCTTTTGGATTTTCTGCTGTGATTATGATTTTGTGGGTGACGAAAGTATGCGTCGTGAACATGCACTCAATTTTGCTCGCCACTGTACGTATTAAAATAAACACCGTAAATGATAGGGCCACTTACAGCAAACAATACCCTTATGCTCTATCAGCTTCAGATTTTGTAAATTCTGAAATAAGTCGAATGCTAAAAAAATATGTTTCAATGAAGACGGAACTCCAAAACTTAGACTCGTAATTGATTATAAAAAACTTAATGAAAATACTATACCTGATAGATATCCAATGCAGGACCCTTCAGTGATTTTGTCAAATCTTGGAAAAGCCAAATACTTTTCAACAATAGACTTGGAATCTGGATTCCATCAGATTCTCATGAATGAACCACACATTTAGAAAACCTCTTTTTCAATAAACAATGGGAAATTCGAATTCCTTAAAATGCCTTTCGGTTTGACCAACGAGCGATGTATGATATTTAAAGAGAACAAGTGGGTAAAACATGTCATGTTTATATGGATGACATAATTATATATTCAAAAACAATTGAACAACATTACAAAAATTTAATTGTCATTATTAAAATTTTCTTTCTTTAAATTAGAGACAAATTTTCTCGGTTACGTTGTTTCTCACAATGTGATCAAAGCCGATCCCGAAAAAATTTCTACAGTTAAAAAATATCCGATCCCTAAAAATATTCGAGAGCTTAGAAGCTTTCTACACAGAGAAAATTATGACGTTCTCAAATTGAGTATTTGTATTCTCATTTTGAGGATGTACTCAATTTAAGTACAAAATTTGTGGAAAAAACTCATGTTGAGAAAAAATGCACTCATTTTAAGAAAAAGAACTTGAATTGATCACATTCTATGTTTGAGGAAATTTGTTCTTCAATTTTCAACTTGAGAATGAATATTCTCATTATGAGTAACCGATAAACTCAAAAATGAGTTGCGAATTCTTATGAGTTCTAGAGAATTCCGTTCTGCGAACGACACGAGAGATGACCGGACTTTAATTCGTTGCGTCTATGGTTGTCTCTCTCACGGTTTCTAAATGCACCGCGCGTTAAATGGCACGCGCCGCATTTGTTTGTCGGTCACTTTCAGTGAGATTTTCGAAGGATTAGACGTGCGCGATGTCGCTGAAAGATCAGTTTGAGGAGTTGGACATTCTATCGGCCCTTCCGTACCCTGAGGGTAAGTTTTATAATCTAATTTTTTTTTGGGTTAATCGATAGGTATTGACGAGACCAATACAGTTCAGTTAAAATTTTTTATCTAGCATGAAATTGGGGGCGATACAGGCTTGGGCGGTTTGTGGGCGTTAGAGTGGGCGTGGCATATTTGCGTAACAAACTTACGCTGCGCACAAGGCTACGGAATCTAAATCTGAGATCCCAATTCTGTATCCTAGATAGTTTCCGAGATATCCGCGTTCATATTTTTTGAAGTTTGTGGGCGGTTTGTGGGTGTAAAAGTGGGCGTGGCAAACTTTTTTTATTAATCGATAGGTATTGATGAGAACAATACATTTCAGTTAAAATTTTTATTCTAGCTTCAAAACTGTAGGAGCCACAGTTTTGGGCGGTTTGTGGGCGTTAGAGTGGGCGTGACACTCTACTGAAACAAACTTGCGCTGCGTAAGAAGCTCAGGAATCTGCACGCCAAATCTCAATAGCCTAGCCTCTCATAGTTTCCGAGATCTCAGCGTTCATCCGGACGGACAGACAGCCGGACAGACGGACAGACGGACAGACGGACATGGCTAGATCGACTCGGCTAGTGATCCTGATCAAGAATATATATACTTTATGGGGTCGGAAACGCTTCCTTCTGCCTGTTACATACCTTCCGACGAATCTAGTATACCCTTTTACTCTACGATTAACGGGTATAATGACCCGAAAATAAATAAAAAATTAAAAATATTAATTGAGACTGGGGCAACCTTGTGTTATATTAGATCAGGAATTTATAAAAATAAGAATGAGCTTACAATATATAAAAGAGTATCCACAGTGAATGGATATTCAATAATTAAATATTATCACATGATAACTATTTTTGATAACCGATATACTTTTTATGAAACAGAAGGGCAGAAGAGCTGTAATTGATACAGCTAAGGGAGTATTTAAATATAATGGAAAAGAAGAAATATTAATGTTCGTACCCAAAGGTACTCAACATGACCACACCCAACAAATCAAGCAGTAGCCAAGTTGGGAACAGTTCCAGGCGCTCAGTTGTACTCACTGCAGATGAGAATTGCTGATCAGCATATTATAGGTCTCACTAACTCACCATCTCACCGTCAAAACGATACGCTGACCCGCCAATGCAGTCAGCACATTTGCGGTGTCAGCCGAGCCAACTACGCAACTGCTACCATAATCATAATTCCGTGACCTACTTTAGACTATAGCTTACTTTACTAATCATTACACTAAACTTCCGTGTTCCAAGTAGTATATAATAATGTCTCAAATAAACAATAAATCAGTTATCAACACACCTCATAACTCCGCGGTTCTACTTCCTACCTCTAGGAATAGGGCTCGTAATACACTATCTCAATTAGCAGCTAACCACGTTAGCTCAACCTCAGCGCAGTTCAGCATCGCCTGTGGTCCGGCATTGTAGTAACCATCGTTACCATTGCCGCTACGCGATCGTCCTGCAGGTGTCTACATCGGTTAGGCACAAACATTGGTGACCCCGACGTGATCCTTTACCAACAAAAGATCACACTTCAGCAACCCCCTTCCTACCAAAAGCTGAACCTCTGACTGGTGAGAAGACCCGTTAAGTTCACTACATCCACCCGCCCTGGAAACCCTAGCTCATCCAGCTTCACAGGATACGCTTCGTCATCCAGCGTCACAGGATCGTCAGCTTTATCCAGCTTCACAGGATACGCTTCTTCTTCCAGCGTCACAGGAACTCAGCTTAATCCAGCTTCACAGGATACGCTTCTTCTTCCAGCGTCACAGGAACTCAGCTTTATCCAGCTTCACAGGATACGCTTCTTCTTCCAGCGTCACAGGAACTCAGCTTTATCCAGCTTCACAGGATACGCTTCTTCTTCCAGCGTCACAGGAACTCAGCTTTATCCAGCTTCTTAGGATACGCTTCTTCTTCCAGCGTCACAGGAACTCAGCTTAATCCAGCTTCACAGGATACGCTTATTCTTCCAGCGTCACAGGAACTCAGCTTTATCCAGCTTCACAGGATACGGTTCGTCATCCAGCGTCACAGGAAAGTCAGTTTCATCCAGCTTCACAGGATTCTTTGTTTCCAAGGCACACAGCATGTCTACTTCATTCATAGATGAAACAAGTCACACAAGAATCGATTTACACAATCGATTACTAGACACCCAAAACGAGCTGCAAGGGAAAATTCAACAGCTCATTAAGAATTATGGCAAGGATTCTGTCGACCGACGCCACCGAGACGGCTATTATGCCGAAGGTCCACATACCATAGACGTGCCAAATGATCAAGTTCTACGAGGGCACAATGTCAGTCCCCACGGTAATGTCAATTTTATCGCAAAGGGGAGTGTTAAGCAGCATCAAGAAGATGTGAAGGACCTGAATCACAAACAGGAACCGCCGCAGTTGAAGGAAAGATCCTCCTTGGTCAATGATTTCTTAGGTGCTTTCTTTACAATTCGGCCAAGGTCTGACCGACATCACGCCCTTAATTGAGGGTACCCCTCAATGGGGGGAGAATGTTCGTACCCAAAGGTACTCAACATGACCACACCCAACAAATCAAGCAGTAGCCAAGTTGGGAACAGTTCCAGGCGCTCAGTAGTACTCACTGCAGATGAGAATTGCTGATCAGCATATTATAGGTCTCACTAACTCACCATCTCACCGTCAAAACGTTACGCTGACCCGCCAATGCAGTCAGCACATTTGCGGTGTCAGCCGAGCCAACTACGCAACTGCTACCATAATCATAATTCCGTGACCTACTTTAGACTATAGCTTACTTTACTAATCATTACACTAAACTTCCGTGTTCCAAGTAGTATATAATAATGTCTCAAATAAAAAATAAATCAGTTATCAACACACCTCATAACTCCGCGGTTCTACTTCCTACCTCTAGGAATAGGGCTCGTAATACACTATCTCAATTAGCAGCTAACCACGTTAGCTCAACCTCAGCGCAGTTCAGCATCGCCTGTGGTCCGGCATTGTAGTAACCATCGTTACCATTGCCGCTACGCGATCGTCCTGCAGGTGTCTACTTCGGTTAGGCACAAACAATTAAATTATGATAACGGATACATTTTGAACCAACTTTCTTTTACAGAAGAAAACACCATTCTTCCATTAAAAGAATTTATATTAAAAAAATACTTTGATGAAAAGGCTCAAATCAGATCCGAATCTGAAATGGGTAATCAAAGCGAATTTAGTTTGGGATATGAAAATCCTGAAAATAAAAGTTTGGGAATTACAAATCGGTGAAACATCCGACAAAAACAAAAGTTTGGGAACTAAAAATTCTGAACGCGCCGTCGTTGAAAAATCCGACAAAAATCTTGTGACTAGCGCCTTAATTTATAAGTATGCTACATGCTTGTAACGCTGGGATGAAAACAATCAAATTAATTAAAAACTTTCGCTGCGCAGGAAAAAAAAAATTTGAAGTTTACAATTTAAAAATTCTGAACACGCCGTGGTTAAGTTTCTGACAATCAAGAAATAAACAACATAAAAATATCATCTGCAGATCAAAGAAAAAATCTGGAGAACGAAATATTAAGTATTATCAATGAAGAGCATTTAAAAATAAATATGCAGATTCCTTTTAGATATACGTATTAAAATAAACACCGTAAATGATAGGGCCACTTACAGCAAACAATACCCTTATGCTCTATCAGCTTCAGATTTTGTAAATTCTGAAATAAGTCGAATGCTAAAAAAAAATGTTTCAATGAAGACGGAACTTTAAAACTTAGACTCGTAATTGATTATAAAAAACTTAATGAAAATACTATACCTGATAGATATCCAATGCAGGACCCTTCAGTGATTTTGTCAAATCTTGGAAAAGCCAAATACTTTTCAACAATAGACTTGGAATCTGGATTCCATCAGATTCTCATGAATGAACCAGACATTCAGAAAACCTCTTTTTCAATAAACAATGGGAAATTCGAATTCCTTAAAATGCCTTTCGGTTTGACCAACGCTCCAAGAATATTCCAACGAGCGATGTATGATATTTAAAGAGAACAAGTGGGTAAAACATGTCATGTTTATATGGATGACATAATTATATTTTCAAAAACAATTGAACAACATTACAAAAATTTAATTGTCATTATTAAAATTTTCTTTCTTTAAATTAGAAACAAATTTTCTCGGTTACGTTGTTTCTCACAATGTGATCAAAGCCGATCCCGAAAAAATTTCTACAGTTAAAAAATATCCGATCCCTAAAAATATTCGAGAGCTTAGAAGCTTTCTACACAGAGAAAATTATGACGTTCTCAAATTGAGTATTTGTATTCTCATTTTGAGGATGTACTTAATTTAAGTACAAAATTTGTGGAAAAAACTCATGTTGAGAAAAAATGCACTCATTTTAAGAAAAAGAACTTGAATTGATCACATTCTATGTTTGAGGAAATTTGTTCTTCAATTTTCAACTTGAGAATGAATATTCTCATTATGAGTAACCGATAAACTCAAAAATGAGTTGCGAATTCCTATGAGTTCTAGAGAATTCCGTTCTGCGAACGACACGAGAGATGACCGGACTTTAATTCGTTGCGTCTATGGTTGTCTCTCTCACGGTTTCTAAATGCACCGCGCGTTAAATGGCACGCGCCGCATTTGTTTGTCGGTCACTTTCAGTGAGATTTTCGAAGGATTAGACGTGCGCGATGTCGCTGAAAGATCAGTTTGAGGAGTTGGACATTCTATCGGCCCTTCCGTACCCTGAGGGTAAGTTTTATAATCTAATTTTTTTTTGGGTCAATCGATAGGTATTGACGAGACCAATGCAGTTCAGTTAAAATTTTGTATCTAGCATGAAATTGGGGGCGCCACAGGCTTGGGCGGTTTGTGGGCGTTAGAGTGGGCGTGGCATATTTGCGTAACAAACTTACGCTGCGCACAAGGCTACGGAATCTAAATCTGAGATCCCAATTCTCTATCCTAGATAGTTTCCGAGATATCCGCGTTCATATTTTTTGAAGTTTGTGGGCGGTTTGTGGGTGTAAAAGTGGGCGTGGCAAACTTTTTTTTATTAATCGATAGGTATTGATGAGAACAATACATTTCAGTTAAAATTTTTATTCTAGCTTCAAAACTGTAGGAGCCACAGTTTTGGGCGGTTTGTGGGCGTTAGAGTGGGCGTGACACTCTACTGAAACAAACTTGCGCTGCGTAAGAAGCTCAGGAATCTGCACGCCAAATCTCAATAGCCTAGCCTCTCATAGTTTCCGAGATCTCAGCGTTCATCCGGACGGACAGACAGCCGGACAGACGGACAGACGGACAGACGGACATGGCTAGATCGACTCGGCTAGTGATCCTGATCAAGAATATATATACTTTATGGGGTCGGAAACGCTTCCTTCTGCCTGTTACATACCTTCCGACGAATCTACGATTAACGGGTATAATGACCCGAAAATAAATAAAAAATTAAAAATATTAATTGAGACTGGGGCAACCTTGTGTTATATTAGATCAGGAATTTATAAAAATAAGAATGAGCTTACAATATATAAAAGAGTATCCACAGTGAATGGATATTCAATAATTAAATATTATCACATGATAACTATTTTTGATAACCGATATACTTTTTATGAAACAGAAGGGCAGAAGAGCTGTAATTGATACAGCTAAGGGAGTATTTAAATATAATGGAAAAGAAGAAATATTAAATTATGATAACGGATACATTTTGAACCAACTTTCTTTTACAGAAGAAAACACCATTCTTCCATTAAAAGAATTTATATTAAAAAAATACTTTGATGAAAAGGCTCAAATCAGATCCGAATCTGAAATGGGTAATCAAAGCGAATTTAGTTTGGGATATGAAAATCCTGAACACGCCGTCGTTGAAATATCCGACGAAAATAAAAGTTTGGGAATTACAAATCGGTGAAACATCCGACAAAAACAAAAGTTTGGGAACTAAAAATTCTGAACGCGCCGTCGTTGAAAAATCCGACAAAAATCTTGTGACTAGCGCCTTAATTTATAAGTATGCTACATGCTTGTAACGCTGGGATGAAAACAATCAAATTAATTAAAAACTTTCGCTGCGCAGGAAAAAAAAATTTGAAGTTTACAATTTAAAAATTCTGAACACGCCGTGGTTAAGTTTCTGACAATCAAGAAATAAACAACATAAAAGTATCATCTGCAGATCAAAGAAAAAATCTGGAGAACGAAATATTAAGTATTATCAATGAAGAGCATTTAAAAATAAATATGCAGATTCCTTTTATATATACGTATTAAAATAAACACCGTAAATGATAGGGCCACTTACAGCAAACAATACCCTTATGCTCTATCAGCTTCAGATTTTGTAAATTCTGAAATAAGTCGAATGCTAAAAAAAAATGTTTCAATGAAGACGGAACTCCAAAACTTAGACTCGTAATTGATTATAAAAAACTTAATGAAAATACTTTTATAGAAAATACTATGATAGATATCCAATGCAGGACCCTTCAGTGATTTTGTCAAATCTTGGAAAAGCCAAATACTTTTCAACAATAGACTTGGAATCTGGATTCCATCAGATTCTCATGAATGAACCAGACATTCAGAAAACCTCTTTTTCAATAAACAATGGGAAATTCGAATTCCTTAAAATGCCTTTCGGTTTGACCAACGCTCCAAGAATATTCCAACGAGCGATGTATGATATTTAAAGAGAACAAGTGGGTAAAACATGTCATGTTTATATGGATGACATAATTATATTTTCAAAAACAATTGAACAACATTACAAAAATTTAATTGTCATTATTAAAATTTTCTTTCTTTAAATTAGAAACAAATTTTCTCGGTTACGTTGTTTCTCACAATGTGATCAAAGCCGATCCCGAAAAAATTTCTACAGTTAAAAAATATCCGATCCCTAAAAATATTCGAGAGCTTAGAAGCTTTCTACACAGAGAAAATTATGACGTTCTCAAATTGAGTATTTGTATTCTCATTTTGAGGATGTACTCAATTTAAGTACAAAATTTGTGGAAAAAACTCATGTTGAGAAAAAATGCACTCATTTTAAGAAAAAGAACTTGAATTGATCACATTCTATGTTTGAGGAAATTTGTTCTTCAATTTTCAACTTGAGAATGAATATTCTCATTATGAGTAACCGATAAACTCAAAAATGAGTTGCGAATTCTTATGAGTTCTAGAGAATTCCGTTCTGCGAACGACACGAGAGATGACCGGACTTTAATTCGTTGCGTCTATGGTTGTCTCTCTCACGGTTTCTAAATGCACCGCGCGTTAAATGGCACGCGCCGCATTTGTTTGTCGGTCACTTTCAGTGAGATTTTCGAAGGACTAGACGTGCGCGATGTCGCTGAAAGATCAGTTTGAGGAGTTGGACATTCTATCGTCCCTTCCGTACCCTGAGGGTAAGTTTTATAATCTAATTTTTTTTGGGTCAATCGATAGGTATTGACGAGACCAATACAGTTCAGTTAAAATTTTGTATCTAGTATGAAATTGGGGGCGCCACAGGCTTGGGCGGTTTGTGGGCGTTAGAGTGGGCGTGGCATATTTGCGTAACAAACTTACGCTGCGCACAAGGCTACGGAATCTAAATCTGAGATCCCAATTCTCTATCCTAGATAGTTTCCGAGATATCCGCGTTCATATTTTTTGAAGTTTGTGGGCGGTTTGTGGGTGTAAAAGTGGGCGTGGCAAACTTTTTTTATTAATCGATAGGTATTGATGAGAACAATACATTTCAGTTAAAATTTTTATTCTAGCTTCAAAACTGTAGGAGCCACAGTTTTGGGCGGTTTGTGGGCGTTAGAGTGGGCGTGACACTCTACTGAAACAAACTTGCGCTGCGTAAGAAGCTCAGGAATCTGCACGCCAAATCTCAATAGCCTAGCCTCTCATAGTTTCCGAGATCTCAGCGTTCATCCGGACGGACAGACAGCCGGACAGACGGACAGACGGACAGACGGACATGGCTAGATCGACTCGGCTAGTGATCCTGATCAAGAATATATATACTTTATGGGGTCGGAAACGCTTCCTTCTGCCTGTTACATACCTTCCGACGAATTCTGAACACGCCGTGGTTAAGTTTCTGACAATCAAGAAATAAACAACATAAAAGTATCATCTGCAGATCAAAGAAAAAATCTGGAGAACGAAATATTAAGTATTATCAATGAAGAGTGTTCGTACCCAAAGGTACTCAACATGACCACACCCAACAAATCAAGCAGTAGCCAAATTGGGAACAGTACCAGGCGCTCAGTAGCACTCACTGCAGATGAGAATTGCTGGTCAGCATATTATATCATATGTCTTACTAACTCACCATCTCACCATCTCACCGTCACAACGATACGCTGACCCGCCAATGCAGTCAGCACATTTGCGGTGTCAGCCGAGCCAACCACGCAACTGCTACCGTAATCATAATTCCCTGACCTACTTTAGAATATAGCTTCTTTCACTAACCATTACACTAAGCTTCCGTGTTCTAAGTAGAATATAAGCAGGTATCAAATGAAGAATAAATCAGTTATCAACACACCTCATAACTCCGCGGTTCTACTTCCTACCTCTAGGAATAGGGCTCGTAATACACTATCTCAACTAGCAGCTAACCACGTTAGCTCACCCTCAGCGCAGTTCAGCATTGCCTGTGGTCCGGCATTGTAGTAACCATCGTTACCATTGCCGCGACGCGATCGTCCTGCAGGTGTCTACTTCGGTTAGGCACAAACATTGGTGACCCCGACGTGATCCTTTAACAACAAAGGATCACACTCAAGCAACCCCCTTCCCACTAAAGGAACTTCAGCTTCATCCAGCTTCACAGGATACGCTTCGTCTTCCAGCGTCACAGGAACTTCAGCTTAATCCAGCTTCACAGGATTCGCTTCTTCTTCCAGCGTCACAGGAACTTCAGCTTAATCCAGCTTCACAGGATACGCTTCTTCTTCCAGCGTCACAGGAACTTCAGCTTAATCCAGCTTCACAGGATACGCTTCGTCTTCCAGCGTCACAGGAACTTTAGCTTTATCCAGCTTCACAGGATTCGCTTCTTCTTCCAGCGTCACAGGAACTTCAGCTTAATCCAGCTTCACAGGATACGCTTCGTCTTCCAGCGTCACAGGAACTTCAGCTTTATCCAGCTTCACAGGATACGCTTCTTCTTCCAGCGTCACAGGAACTTTAGCTTAATCCAGCTTCACAGGATTCGCTTCTTCTTCCAGCGTCACAGGAACTTCAGCTTCATCCAGCTTCACAGGATACGCTTCTTCTTCCAGCGTCACAGGAACTTCAGCTTCATCCAGCTTAACAGGATACTCAGCTTCATCCAGCTTCACAGGATACTCAGCTTCATCCAGCTTCACAAGATTCTTTGTTTCCAAGACACACAATATGTCTACTTCATTCATTGAGGAAACAAGTCACACAAGAATCGATTTACACAATCGATTACTAGACACCCAAAACGAGCTACAAGGGAAAATCCAACAGCTCATTAAGAATTATGGCAAGGATTCTGCCGACCGACGCCACCGAGACGGATATTATTCCGGTAAACTAACTCAGTTAAACGATCTCTGGCAGCAGTTTTGCGACCTGGATGAAGAGGTCCAGCAAGCGGCACTACCCACTGGAAGTGAGTACTCTTCACGACTAGTAGCACTTAAAGAGCTGGTCGAAAAATATCAGAATATCTTTCTGGACAACATGCCGACTGGAAGCGGGCTTCCGAAGGCCCCCAGACGAACTTCGGCCAACATCAAGCTCGCAACAAGAGATCAAGTCAAAGGAGATTCCACAATTGACACGGTGATCCGACAGTTGCAGAGAAGATGCAACGAATTGGAGTCATCATTAACATTGGCCTCGAACGCTCCAACTGTCACCCCAGCCCTACAAAGGCACCTGGATCTCCATTGGGCGTTACTAAGGCAAGCCCACGACGAATTGGATAGCACACCTGGGGCCGCAGCTCTGGCAGAAGCAGAGCTAGCCCAATTCCACACATTATACGAGGAATACGAAATGAACCTGCTACGAGAAAACGACGCGCCAATGAGCCTAAACTTGGCACTTCCGCCAATTAGCATTCCGGAGTTCAACGGCGAGTATCTAGACTGGCCACGGTTCCATGATCTCTTTGTGGAATTGGTACATAACAAACCATATTCGGCCAGTCAAAAACTACATATTCTACAGAGTTCGCTTCGTGGTGAAGCGAGAAACGTCTTGACAGACACAGCCTTCTCACAGGGTGGCTATGACGACACCTGGTTGCGTTTAAAGGCCAGGTACCAGAACGGAAAAATACTAGTATTCGCCGCCATTGCAAAAATTATTGACCATAAGCCTATAGACGGCTCCTCGCGCCAACTAAGGGCCTTGCATGACACTATAAAAAATTCAATGAGTACTCTTAAAAACCTTGATATCAGCACAAAATCCTGGGATCCAATCCTATGTTTTCTTATCAGAAGAAAACTAGACCAGCAGTCTCTAGCTGCTCTTGAAAATTCAGCGGATGCACCAACGGAAATTCCAACGTTATGGAGTGTACTGACGTTTATTGAGCGGCGCGCTTGCATGCTGGAGACGATAAGCGCTCAACCCACAGCAACACTCCGCTATCAGTCAGTTCACAACGAAGAGAGCTGTAAGATTTGTCATCTAGGACCACATCATATTAGAGCATGCAGCCGTTTCCAGGAAATGGACCCCAAAACACGGCGCCAAGCCATTATTCAAGTAGGAGCATGCACAAATTGTTTGTCTACAGCTCATAAGGTTGAAAACTGTGGATCACCGACCACTTGTCGAATCTGCCAGCAACGGCATCATTCACTGTTACACCAAGGACCGACTAGCAATCCAGTGGCCGGCGCAGTAACCGTTGCAGGCTACGACCACGAAGGAGGATATACTTTGCTCGCGACCGCCAAGGTCTCATTACAAGGGCCAAACGGTCAATTACAAACATGTCGCGCTGTAATAGATGGTGGATCACAGGTGAATCTTATTTCAAGGAGAATGGCAGATCTGCTATCTCTTAAACAAAGGTCACCGATTGAAATATCTGGAATCGGAGGAAAGATATCAACAGCAATTAGATCAACACTAAAGCTCTCATCCTGTACATCAGGGTTTGAAAAACTATTAGAGGTATTTATTATGCCCACAGTCATTACAGACCAACCGTCAGTACCGATTACAACCGATCTTAATATTCCCGAGGGACTGCCGTTAGCAGATCCTGACTTTCGGCAACCAGGACCCATTGACCTAACTTTAGGGGCTGAAGTATTTTCTCGTGTAATTACCGGTGAATGTCTTGAACTAGGACCTAATAAACCTTTGGCACAAGGCACAAGGCTTGGTTATGTAATCACAGGTTATCTCAATAAAGAAACCTCATCTGATACGGAAATCAACCCCAATCTAATAGAAAACAGAGATGATTTTGCAGGACCGAACGCTGCTTATGAGCCAACGAAAGATAAAAATCCGATGAATATAGAACCGACGTCTCATCAATTCAAAACCTACAAGAAGGCTGACTTTGGTTCAACATTTCTAAACTTAACCAAGGAAGATCTTAGTTTTGTTGCAGAACGTCCACATACCATAGACGTGCCAAATGATCAAATTCTACGAGGGCACAATTTCAGTCCCCACGGTAATGTAAATTTTATCGCAAAGGGGAGTGTTCAGCAGCATCAAGAAGATGTGAAGGACCTGAATCACAAACAGGAACCGCCGCAATTGAAGATCCCCCGTGGTCAATGATTTGTTAGGTGCTTTCTATACAATTCGGCCAAGGGCGGACCGACATCACGCCTTTAATTGAGGGTACCCCTCAATGGGGGGGAGAATGTTCGTACCCAAAGGTACTCAACATGACCACACCCAACAAATCAAGCAGTAGCCAAATTGGGAACAGTACCAGGCGCTCAGTAGCACTCACTGCAGATGAGAATTGCTGGTCAGCATATTATATCATATGTCTTACTAACTCACCATCTCACCATCTCACCGTCACAACGATACGCTGACCCGCCAATGCAGTCAGCACATTTGCGGTGTCAGCCGAGCCAACCACGCAACTGCTACCGTAATCATAATTCCCTGACCTACTTTAGAATATAGCTTCTTTCACTAACCATTACACTAAGCTTCCGTGTTCTAAGTAGAATATAAGCAGGTATCAAATGAAGAATAAATCAGTTATCAACACACCTCATAACTCCGCGGTTCTACTTCCTACCTCTAGGAATAGGGCTCGTAATACACTATCTCAACTAGCAGCTAACCACGTTAGCTCACCCTCAGCGCAGTTCAGCATTGCCTGTGGTCCGGCATTGTAGTAACCATCGTTACCATTGCCGCGACGCGATCGTCCTGCAGGTGTCTACTTCGGTTAGGCACAAACAAAGAGCATTTAAAAATAAATATGCAGATTCCTTTTAGATATACGTATTAAAATAAACACCGTAAATGATAGGGCCACTTACAGCAAACAATACCCTTATGCTCTATCAGCTTCAGATTTTGTAAATTCTGAAATAAGTCGAATGCTAAAAAAAAATGTTTCAATGAAGACGGAACTCCAAAACTTAGACTCGTAATTGATTATAAAAAACTTAATGAAAATACTTTTATAGAAAATACTATGATAGATATCCAATGCAGGACCCTTCAGTGATTTTGTCAAATCTTGGAAAAGCCAAATACTTTTCAACAATAGACTTGGAATCTGGATTCCATCAGATTCTCATGAATGAACCAGACATTCAGAAAACCTCTTTTTCAATAAACAATGGGAAATTCGAATTCCTTAAAATGCCTTTCGGTTTGACCAACGCTCCAAGAATATTCCAACGAGCGATGTATGATATTTAAAGAGAACAAGTGGGTAAAACATGTCATGTTTATATGGATGACATAATTATATTTTCAAAAACAATTGAACAACATTACAAAAATTTAATTGTCATTATTAAAATTTTCTTTCTTTAAATTAGAAACAAATTTTCTCGGTTACGTTGTTTCTCACAATGTGATCAAAGCCGATCCCGAAAAAATTTCTACAGTTAAAAAATATCCGATCCCTAAAAATATTCGAGAGCTTAGAAGCTTTCTACACAGAGAAAATTATGACGTTCTCAAATTGAGTATTTGTATTCTCATTTTGAGGATGTACTCAATTTAAGTACAAAATTTGTGGAAAAAACTCATGTTGAGAAAAAATGCACTCATTTTAAGAAAAAGAACTTGAATTGATCACATTCTATGTTTGAGGAAATTTGTTCTTCAATTTTCAACTTGAGAATGAATATTCTCATTATGAGTAACCGATAAACTCAAAAATGAGTTGCGAATTCTTATGAGTTCTAGAGAATTCCGTTCTGCGAACGACACGAGAGATGACCGGACTTTAATTCGTTGCGTCTATGGTTGTCTCTCTCACGGTTTCTAAATGCACCGCGCGTTAAATGGCACGCGCCGCATTTGTTTGTCGGTCACTTTCAGTGAGATTTTCGAAGGACTAGACGTGCGCGATGTCGCTGAAAGATCAGTTTGAGGAGTTGGACATTCTATCGTCCCTTCCGTACCCTGAGGGTAAGTTTTATAATCTAATTTTTTTTGGGTCAATCGATAGGTATTGACGAGACCAATACAGTTCAGTTAAAATTTTGTATCTAGTATGAAATTGGGGGCGCCACAGGCTTGGGCGGTTTGTGGGCGTTAGAGTGGGCGTGGCATATTTGCGTAACAAACTTACGCTGCGCACAAGGCTACGGAATCTAAATCTGAGATCCCAATTCTCTATCCTAGATAGTTTCCGAGATATCCGCGTTCATATTTTTTGAAGTTTGTGGGCGGTTTGTGGGTGTAAAAGTGGGCGTGGCAAACTTTTTTTATTAATCGATAGGTATTGATGAGAACAATACATTTCAGTTAAAATTTTTATTCTAGCTTCAAAACTGTAGGAGCCACAGTTTTGGGCGGTTTGTGGGCGTTAGAGTGGGCGTGACACTCTACTGAAACAAACTTGCGCTGCGTAAGAAGCTCAGGAATCTGCACGCCAAATCTCAATAGCCTAGCCTCTCATAGTTTCCGAGATCTCAGCGTTCATCCGGACGGACAGACAGCCGGACAGACGGACAGACGGACAGACGGACATGGCTAGATCGACTCGGCTAGTGATCCTGATCAAGAATATATATACTTTATGGGGTCGGAAACGCTTCCTTCTGCCTGTTACATACCTTCCGACGAATCTAGTATACCCTTTTACTCTACGATTAACGGGTATAATGACCCGAAAATAAATAAAAAATTAAAAATATTAATTGAGACTGGGGCAACCTTGTGTTATATTAGATCAGGAATTTATAAAAATAAGAATGAGCTTACAATATATAAAAGAGTATCCACAGTGAATGGATATTCAATAATTAAATATTATCACATGATAACTATTTTTGATAACCGATATACTTTTTATGAAACAGAAGGGCAGAAGAGCTGTAATTGATACAGCTAAGGGAGTATTTAAATATAATGGAAAAGAAGAAATATTAAATTATGATAACGGATACATTTTGAACCAACTTTCTTTTACAGAAGAAAACACCATTCTTCCATTAAAAGAATTTATATTAAAAAAATACTTTGATGAAAAGGCTCAAATCAGATCCGAATCTGAAATGGGTAATCAAAGCGAATTTAGTTTGGGATATGAAAATCCTGAACACGCCGTCGTTGAAATATCCGACGAAAATAAAAGTTTGGGAATTACAAATCGGTGAAACATCCGACAAAAACAAAAGTTTGGGAACTAAAAATTCTGAACGCGCCGTCGTTGAAAAATCCGACAAAAATCTTGTGACTAGCGCCTTAATTTATAAGTATGCTACATGCTTGTAACGCTGGGATGAAAACAATCAAATTAATTAAAAACTTTCGCTGCGCGGGAAAAAAAAATTTGAAGTTTACAATTTAAAAATTCTGAACACGCCGTGGTTAAGTTTCTGACAATCAAGAAATAAACAACATAAAAATATCATCTGCAGATCAAAGAAAAAATCTGGAGAACGAAATATTAAGTATTATCAATGAAGAGCATTTAAAAATAAATATGCAGATTCCTTTTAGATATACGTATTAAAATAAACACCGTAAATGATAGGGCCACTTACAGCAAACAATACCCTTATGCTCTATCAGCTTCAGATTTTGTAAATTCTGAAATAAGTCGAATGCAAAAAAAAAATGTTTCAATGAAGACGGAACTCCAAAACTTAGACTCGTAATTGATTATAAAAAACTTAATGAAAATACTATACCTGATAGATATCCAATGCAGGACCCTTCAGTGATTTTGTCAAATCTTGGAAAAGCCAAATACTTTTCAACAATAGACTTGGAATCTGGATTCCATCAGATTCTCATGAATGAACCAGACATTCAGAAAACTTCTTTTTCAATAAACAATGGGAAATTCGAATTCCTTTAAATGCCTTTCGGTTTGACCAACGCTCCAAGAATATTCCAACGAGCGATGTATGATATTTAAAGAGAACAAGTGGGTAAAACATGTCATGTTTATATGGATGACATAATTATATTTTCAAAAACAATTGAACAACATTACAAAAATTTAATTGTCATTATTAAAATTTTGCTGAACGCAAACATGAAAATTTCGATTGAAAAATCAAAGTTCTTTAAATTAGAAACAAATTTTCTCGGTTACGTTGTTTCTCACAATGTGATCAAAGCCGATCCCGAAAAAATTTCTACAGTTAAAAAATATCCGATCCCTAAAAATATTCGAGAGCTTAGAAGCTTTCTACACAGAGAAAATTATGACGTTCTCAAATTGAGTATTTGTATTCTCATTTTGAGGATGTACTCAATTTAAGTACAAAATTTGTGGAAAAAACTCATGCTGAGAAAAAATGCACTCATTTTAAGAAAAAGAACTTGAATTGATCACATTCTATGTTTGAGGAAATTTGTTCTTCAATTTTCAACTTGAGAATGAATATTCTCATTATGAGTAACCGATAAACTCAAAAATGAGTTGCGAATTCTTATGAGTTCTAGAGAATTCCGTTCTGCGAACGACACGAGAGATGACCGGGCTTTAATTCGTTGCGTCTATGGTTGTCTCTCTCTCTCACGGTTTCTAAATGCACCGCGCGTTAAATGGCACGCGCCGCATTTGTTTGTCGGTCACTTTCAGTGAGATTTTCGAAGGATTAGACATGCGCGATGTCGCTGAAAGATCAGTTTGAGGAGTTGGACATTCTATCGGCCCTTCCGTACCCTGAGGGTAAGTTTTATAATCTAATTTGTTTTTGTAAAGAGCATCATGGAAAAAAGGTGCAAGAGTACATATGTACATACGTATATTCATAGTTGCATGGTTAGATGCAATAGAATATATGTATACACGTATGTACATATGTACATAAAAGTGCCCTTCAGTTCTGCAGTAGGGACGCGGTGACATGGCTCAAGGCAAAAACTTTTTTGTTTTTTTTTGTGCCTAAAACGCTGTGCCGCTGTTGACGTCAGCAGAGCAGTCGGCGCAGCGTAGAAGACTGCCCACGAAAACGATCGTGCAACAAAGAGAGGCAGATATTCGGATATTTCCCTCTCTTTCTTGTCTTATAATCTGCCTGCACTCCGCGCTCGCAGAGACAAATTTCGGCCGGTCCGTTATTTTTTTTGCGTCTCCGTTAGTTCGGCTAGCGACTAATATTTCGGCGGAAAAATTTTCGTGGAGCAGCGACATGTGAATGCCCTAATATTTTAGGAGCATTATTGTGTATCGAAAATATACAACTTATATTGTTTTATAAAAGTAAATTATTTGATTATAGTAAAATTAAGTAATTTGGATTTACTTATAATGTTATGTTTACTTATTATACATTTTTATTACAATATATTTTTTTAGTGTAATTATAGAAAATTAGTCCTTTAAAATTGATTTCAATATTTAAAACCTTAGTAGTATTAGTATTAACATTTTACAAAAATTCGTATTGTATTTTTTACTCAAGAAGTACAAATTATTTAGTCGGATATATTTCGCCTTAGAAAGGGTATAAGTGCAGTGGCACGCGCCAACAGCGAAGAGAAAACAAAAGAAATCAAGTAAAGGGGTGAGAAGACTTGGTGCATTCTGTTTGAGTGATTGAAAGGGAAGCATCCATTTTAATGGTGCGCAGCAGAGTTACTTTAATCGTTTAGTTAATATAATAAAGTCAGGTAAGTGCTACATTAAGTTTAAGATGTTGTGCATTGATCTTAGTTTAAAGTAAGTAAATTTTGAAGGTATTCAATGGGTTCCGTTAGCCGAAAGTGGATGACGAAATGTTTTGTGCCAATAAAAATCCTGCAAAGTAACCCTTTGCACACAGCTATAAAAGGTAAATATACAATTAAACAAATAAAACGCATTTTTTAAACATATTTTTTCAGGAGCGTTGGCCAAGGATTCAGAGGACGCGGACAAAGGTTTAAGAACGGCGATGACTAACGTTAAAAATAAGCTTACGAAGCAAAAAAACAGAAACAATAATTGTACAATTTTTGAAAATCTAAAAAATACCATATAATTAAAATGAATTAAAATGAAATTAAATATGTACATATGTATTTTAAATTCTATATATTTATAATTGAAAACTCAAGGAAAAATTTTGATTTTCACAAGTGATTCACTTGGGACGTGTCCCTTGCAAGTGATTTCACAAGTGAAAACTCAACGAAAAATTTTGATTTTCCCAAGTGATTCACTTGGGACGTGTCCCTTGCAAGTGATTTCACAAGTGAAAACTCAAGGAAAAATTCTGATTTTCCCAAGTGATTCACTTGGGACGAGTCACCGGCACGTGACAGGCCATACGAAAAATGAGTATAAGGAACAAGTGAAATCCCGTAGGACTTCGAAAATTTTTCATTTGAATTTTCACTTGTGAAAATGCGACATCCCATACAATTTTCTATATGGAGCGTCACTTGTTCTTCACTTGTGCACGAGGACATGTCCCAGGTGATTCCCAAGATGATTCACAAGTGAAACTTTTTTTTTGGAACTGAAGGGTGGTGTATGTTAAGCCTAGTACTCACATCGACGAAAACCGTGAGCTAACCATAGGAGTGAGCGAGAGGCAAACAGGCGGCTAAAGCTTTTCGTCGGGTCTGTTTTTCTGCGCGGTACTCAGATGAGCTAAGGAAATACCAGAAAAAATACCAGATTTCGGGAGTGAATTTTCGATGAACGCCGTTAGCCGCGGCCCAAAGAATAAGAAATTTAATCTTTGGCGGTGTTCGTGCAGAAGCGGTGGGGAATTTAAAAATTTGAAATGGAAGAAAAACCCCAAAAACGGTTAAAGGAGGTCAGTGCAGATGAAAATGGACGCCTAATCCAAGCTGTTGCCCATTATTGTGGGACTTGACCGACAGGAAGCAATACTACAACAGGGGCAAATCCGCAGAATAGTTGAAGTGCTGGAGGAGATCCTCTAGAGTGGGACTCCGCTCTCTACCTGGACATCCTGCCGAGCGTGTCCTCGCAATGAATGTAAGATCTGGCCAAAATAATTTGGTTGCGTTGTAATAATAGAAGAATCTCTTTAGCAGAACCACCATTAATATGATCTCCGAAGACCTCTCCATTCGGACTCCGTATACCATAACCACCAGCTAATAGGCATCTTAAGCGGAGCTGGAGGACGCGCTGTTTTCTATAAGGAGGAGGAAAATAGGGCGCCCGCTAAGGAACAGTTGGAGAAGCCGTGGCCAGCCACTGCCAGGATGCAGCATCAGCGGATCAACCCCTTTCCCAATCCGGCTCCCACTTCCTCAAGGTCCAATATGCCCATTGGGACTCGGAGCTGGACTGCGATGGCACGGAAAAATTGGCGAAGCATCTGTGGGACGTGAAGGAAGCTTTAAACTACTAATTTACATAAATGAAAACATTCGTTGAACATTCTATTTATTTTTATTTTACTTTCTTTGTGTACCAGCAGACTCCTCCTTTTTAAATTCCTCCAATTGATTTGTTTTCCGTTTGGCAACAAACCCAGCCGCTTGACAGTAAGACCATGCTACATGCATTGCGGGTGAACTTTGAAAACTTCGGTTAGTTTAGCTCCAACCCCCGATTTTGTTCAAACTTTCCATATCAACATGTTTTTGGGTTCTGATTACGGGAAAAATAGTCAAAGTTGGCGCAAATAACGGGATCTTGGAAAATAACGGTAAAAACCTTTACGGTTTGTTTGTTTTTGCTGTTTTTCCGAAAGTATAAGGAAAATCCAAAAATGTCTTAGACATAAAACAAAAGATATTTTTAAAACGGATCTTTTCTTCTTTTAATGCCGTTCTCGTGTCTTGGTCGTACCATCACTAAAACATCGAGTGACATCGATATCAACTAGTAGTTTAAAGCTTCCTTCCTTCCCATTAGGCATATTGGACCTTGAGGAAGCGGGAGCCGGATTGGGAACGGGGTTGATCCGCAGATCCTGCAGGAAGTCGCCCAGCATAGTGGCAGTGGCTGGCTATGGCTTCTCCAACTGTTCCTTAGCGGGCGCCCTATTTTCCTCCTCCCTATAAAAGCCAGCGGGTCCTCCAGCTCCGCTTAAGCTGCCAAGTAGCTGGTGGTGGTGGTGTCCGGGGAGGTCGACGAGGATCGTAATACTGGTGGTTCTGCTAAAAAGATACTTCTATTAGTACAGCGCAACCAAATTCTTTTGGCCAGATCTTACTTTCTTTGCGAGGACGCCCGGCAGGATGTCCATGTAAAGAGCAAAGTCCCACTCGGCATATTCCTTTCCACTGGGATTCTCTAGTGGATCTCCTGCAGACCTTCAACTATTCTGCGGATTTGCCCATGTTGTTTTGCTTCCTGTCGGTGAAATCCCTCAATAAAGGGCAACAGCTTGGACTAGGCGTCCTATTTCATCTGCACTGACCTCCTGGAGCCGGGTTTGGGGTTTTCCTCCCATTTTTAATTTTTAAATTCCCCACCGCCTCTGCACGAACACCGTTAAAGATTAAATTTCTTATTCTTTGGGCCGCGGCTAACGGCGTTCAGCTTAGTACTCAGATCGGCTAAGAGTTTCACTAGTCGAAAAATATTATTCTTTGTAGTGTGACCGAAGTTCACCCGCAATGCATGTAGCATGGTCTTACTGTCAAGCGACTGGGTTTGTTGCCAAACGGCAAACAAATCAATTGGAGAATTTTAAAAAGAAGGAGTATGCTGGTACACAAAGAAAGTTAAATAAAAATAAATGGAATGTTTAACGAATGTTTTTATCTATGTAAATTAGTAGTTTAAAGCTTCCTTAACGTCCCAAAAATGCTTCGCCATCTATCCCGCGCCACCGCAGTCCAGCTCCGAGTCCCAATGGGCGTATTGTACCTTGAGGAAGTGGGAGCCGGATCGGGAACGGGGTTAATCCGCTGATACTGCAGGAAGACGCCCAGCCTCCTGGCTATGGCTTCTCCAACTATTCCTTAGCGGGCGCCCTATTTTCCTCCTCCCTATAGAAGCCAGCAGGTCCTCAAGCTCCGCTTAAGCTGCCAAGTAGCTGGAGGTGGTGTACGGAGTCCTAATAGAGAGGACTTCGGAGATCATGTTACTGGTGGTTCTGCTAAAAAGATCCTTCTATTAGTACAACGCAACCAAATTCTTTTGGCCAGATCTTACTTTCTTTGCGAGGACACGCTCGGCAGGATGTCCAGGTAGAGAGCGGAGTCCCACTCGGCATGTTCCTTCCCACTGGGATTCTCTAGAGGATCTCCTCCAGCACTTCAACTATTCTGCGAATTTGCCCCGTTGTGGTATTGCTTCCTGTCGGTCAAGTCCCACAATAACGTGCAACAGCTTGGATTAGGCGTCCTTTTTCATCTGCACTGACTTCCTTTAACCGTTTTTGGGGTTTTTCTTCCATTTAAAATTTTTAAATCCCCCACCGCTTCTGCACGAACACCGCCAAAGATTAAATTTCTTATTCTTTGGGCCGAGGCTAACGGCGTTCATCGAAAATTCACTCCCGAAATCTGGTATTTTTTCTGGTATTTCCTTAGCTCATCTGAGTACCGCGCTGAAAAACAGACCCGACGAGTACTAGGCTTTAGGTAACATTTTTGCAGCATATGTTATTGTTGGGTAAAGGAGCACGTGTTAAATGTTTTAGCTATTTCTATAGAATTTCTTACAAATGTACATTTATTATCTTTATAATATTATTCTTATAAGCTTACTATTATATGTATGAATGTTTGTTTTTGTATACATTTTTTTATGTATATTATATTTCAAACAAAACACCTCTTAACGAGGTAAAAAGTAGTGGCGAACGCGGCTTTAACAAAAATTTCTGATATCAACTATTGTGACGAAAAATGATATTACATTCGATAAAATAAATAAACTATATTAAATTTATGATTTCGGCACGCAACAATAAATATTAATTTACCTACACGTAAATTTTCTGTTGTAGCGTGCCGAATACATAAATTTAATCCAATAAGTATGAAATATTTCGTATACGGAGCTGAAACGAGTTGCACTTTTTATCGCTAAATATCTTCCAAACGGTATTTTTTAGAGCAAAAAGTGTTAAGAATCAAAAGTTTAGTAATCTTAAGGGCTATATGATTTGAAATTTAAAAATTAATCGTTCGACTCAATTTTGAGAAAATACGGAGCTGAAACGAGTTGCACTTTTTATCGCTTAATATCTTCCAAACGGTATTTTTTAGAGCAAAAAGTGTTAAGAATCAAAAGTTTAGTAATCTTAAGGGCTATATGATTTGAAATTTAAAAATTAATCGTTCGACTCAATTTTGAGAAAATAGTCAAAAAGTTATTTTAAAAAATAACTTTTTGTCATAACTCTAAATCTATTATATTCTGACAATATTACTATATAAAGAGTATTTAGCAAATTAAATTATCTTTTCAGAGATATATAGCACGTTTCTGTAGCATTAGTTGTTTAGATACTATAAGCATTTTAAATATGGATTTTTTTTTGATTTTCCGCTAAACTAGCGGGTTTTTCTAAAAGTCGTATAACAAACGTTTTCTATTTCAAGCTACTTTATACACCCAAAGGGTTTCCAAAACCCTAAAACTAAGATGGGATGCATACAAACCCACAAACAAAGGAACAAACATTTTCATTTTGGGAAGAGGAAGAAAATCTTGTTTTTGGACTTACTTTTGAACGGGACATCGGATTTCAACAAACGAGGTGTCATTCGACGCGTATTCTCAGTAAGAACAAAACTAGCTAAACAGCTGGGGCTTTTATCACTACCGTATCCAGCAGCTCCAATTTTCTAAATTTTTACTTTTACCGCTATTTCTCCCAAACAAATATACATTTCGAAATTAGTGGTATGCAATCTTCTTTTTGCGATACCTTTCGATTGGTGTATCACACTTTACCATAATGGACGATTTTCAATTCTGCGGCTATATATAGTAGTTGTCTTCGCACGCTCTTTTGCGCGCTTCGCCACTACGTGTACTGCCGTCCACAGTGATACTCCTGTGAAGCCCAGTGTTTACCCAAGCGGCTCAATACTTTTTATACCCTTGCAAAGGGTATATTAATTTCAGTCAGAAGTTTGCAACGCAGTGAAGAAGACTTTTCCGACCCCATAAAGTATATATATTCTTGATCAGCATGACTAGACGAGTCGATCTAGCCATGTCCGTATGTCCGTCTCTAGTTTTGAAGCTATCGGGCTGAAACTTACCCAAAAGTCTTATATCTTTTGCAGGTAGTATATAAGTCGGAACCAGCCGGAGCGGACAACTATATCTTATAGCTCCCATAGGAATAATCGGGAAAAAATTTTTTTTTAAATTATATCTTTGGTGTTTTTTAACAAATAACCTCCTAAGCTTGGACATAACATTTTTTTAATTAGTTTTGATTTTCGAATTAAATTTTATTAAAATCGGACGACTTTATCACATACAGCTGCCATAGGAACGATCGTAAAATTGGTAGGAAAATAATATGAAACAAATTATAGCTTCGGTGTTTTTAAACATATAACGTCCTAGGCTTGGAAATAACATTTTTCAATTAGTTCTGAATTTCGAATTTAATTTTATCAAAATCGGTCGACTACATCAAATAGCTGCCATATGAACGATCGGAAAATTGGTGGGAAAATAATATGAAACAAAATATAGCTTCGGTTTTTTTTATCATATAACCTCCTACGCTTGGAAGTAACATTTTATAATTAGTTCTGAATTTTGAATTTAATTTTATCAAATTCGGACGACTATATCATATGGCTGCCATAGGAACGATCGGAAAATTGGTGGGAAAATAATATGAAACAAATTATATCTTCGGTGTTTTTCATCATATAACCTCCTACGCTTGGAAATAACATTTTTTAATTAGTTCTGAATTTCGAATTTAATTTTATCAAAATCGGACGACTATATCATATAGCTGCCATAGGAACGATGGTAAAATAGGTGGGAAAATAATATGAAACAAATAATAGCTTCGGTGTTTTTATACCCGTTACTCGTAGAGTAAAAGGGTATACTATTTTCGTCGGAAAGTATGTAACAGGCAGAAGGAAGCGTTTCCGACCCCATAAAGTATATATATTCTTGATCAGGATCACTAGCCGAGTCGATCTAGCCATGTCCGTCTGTCCGGATGAACGCTGAGATCTCGGAAACTATGAGAACTAGGCTATTGTGATTTAACGTGCAGATTCCTGAGCTTTTTACGCAGCGCAAGTTTGCTTCAGTAGACTGCCACGCCCACTCTAACGCCCACAAACCGCCCAAAACTGTGGCTCCTACAGTTTTGATGCTAGATAAAAAATTTTAACTGAAATGTATTCGTCTCGTCAATACCTATCGATTGATCCAAAAAAAACTTTGCCACGTTCACTCTAACGCCCATATCGCTTAAATCTGTCTACCTCCGGTAGGTGGCGCATTTCAATCTCGCTTTGCTGCTTGCATATCTCCATTTTCCATTGGTCCCTTAAGCTGAGTCTAGGGTATCTGATAGTAGAGGTACTCGACTATAGCGTTCTTCCTTGTTTATCATATAGCCTCCAACGCTTGGAAATAACATTTTTTAATTGGTTCTGAATTTCGAATTTAATTTTATCAAAATCGGACGACTATATCATATAGCTGCCATAGGAACGATCGGAAAATTGGTGGGAAAATAACATGAAACAAATTATAGCTTCGGTGGTTTTTATCATATAACCTTCTACGCTTGGAAATAAAATTTTTAAATTGGTTCTGAATTTTTAATATAATTTTATAAAAATCGCACGACTATATCATATGGCTGCCATAGGAACGATCGGATAATTGGTGGGAAAATAATATGAAACAAATTACAGCTTCTGTGTTTTTTGACATATTATCTTATATTATTGGGAATATCATTTTTTGTAGTTTTAAATTTAATAATTATAGCTGCAAGGGTATACAAACTTCGGCTTGCCGAAGTTAACTTCCTTTCTTGTTATATCTTATTTTTTCTCGCTGAAATTTTTTTACCCTGTTGTAACTCAACTAAGAAAAATTAAATATGTTAAATGTGAAATGAAAATGAACTGATTATTAAAATGGAAGCTTAAAAAAAAGTGAACTAACTGAACTCAGCTGATGTTTCTGCAGTCCTAGGGTATACAAGGGATAACCAGAGCTATGCTCTAGCGGCAGGTGGTCATAGGTAGGGTGGGCAATATGCGAGCCCAATTACATCCAAGGCTTCGCAATCAACAAATCTCTCTCTTTCTTATACACTTTCGCTTTTGATAACTTCCGTCTTGCTTCTCAAAACATTATTTTTCTAAGTTATGCATCTTTTCTTCCGGTTTAGTAGCTAGCTTTCGATATTGTCGCATGCACGCTCAATTCTGATCCTAATAATAGTAATACGTAGACGGTGTCCAGATCTGTACGAGAAAGACCTCCACCTCTTGTATCTTCTCTTCGGTCAAAAAGTTCGAGGACAAGTACTCCGGAGCCATAACAGATATGACTTCGATACAAAATTCCTTTACAATTTTGCATACCATGGTTGTTGATATGCCAAAGAATCTGCCAGTAGTTCTGTATTCCGAGGATGATTCAAGCGAATTGAGGGGAACAGCAGTTTATCCAATGGAATGGCTGGGCGAAGCAATTTTTTTTTTTGCTTGTCCTGGCAGCAGCTTAATATGAGTTTATTATTATTATAATCATTAGTTTGTAAGAGAAATTAAATGAAGTATTATTACTTAATAATCGGAAAGCGAACCGATGGGATTTTTGGGTATGGAACCCAAACAGGCCAAGTTCAGTTCCGCATCATCCGCTCGAGGTGGTAACCATGGAGGAAAATACTAAAATTAGAGGAAAATACTAAAACGATCTTTTAAGAAAAAGACCGGAGGGTACGAGTGGGTCACACTGCGGCTACGCACCCTTGTCCCCAAGATACTTAGGCTACCGATGGCCGTCTATCCGACTGGGAGCGGTAAAGATATTGACACTGTATATATTCTCACAACTTTCTGCCCTTTATCCGTTAGTCCACCTGCGCAGTGAGGCGGAAGATCCCCTCACTCTCCCACTTATTCCCCCCGACGAAGTGGCAGAACCCTTCTTGTCCCACTAACTTCCGCAACCGGACGGAAGATCCTCTCGCTTGTTCCCCCTAATTCTCTACAGCGAAGCAGCAGGACCTTTCGTGTCACACTTACTCCCACGGTGAGGCTCTCTTGTCATTTGTCCCACCACTCTTATACATCGTAACGGAATGGCAGATCCTTCCGACATAATTAATCAAACTTGCTTCCAGCCGGCTATCAAGAAAGAATCCGGCTGCGGCCTCGCCCGAAGGTCCAGCCCGTAGGATTTTCAGATCCCACGACGCTCGCCTCGCACCTCGACCAACCACGGTAAAATCCGGATGCGGCCTCGCCCGTAGGTCCAGTCCGTAGGATTTTCAGTCCCCACGACGCACGCCTCGCACTTCGGCCATTCACGATCAGATCCGGCTGCGCCCTCGCCCCAAGGTCCAGCCCGTTGGACTTCTGACAACGAATACTCGGCTAGGATCACGAACCCTCTGCGGAAATCGACCTCGCCCGAAGGTCCAGCCCGTGGAATTTTTCATCACGAAAGGACTTAGTGTTCCGAAATCACCATAACCTCGAAGGTCCTTCGAGAATTGCAAGTCCTACGCCCACCTGAAATACTCCCCCTCGAGAAAGACGCTCGCTCTCCGCCAGCATTAGCCAGCTGAAACCCTACTACTCCAAAGAGGTAGGGAGCTTAAACAATAAGGGTCTCGTATCAATAAGTTTAGTCTTCGCTTTCAGATGGAAGAAGTCATCGAGTTGTCCGATAGTTCCGGCGATACCGAAAGCTTTCACCACGACCTTTCTGATCGCGACGAGTGCGCCGCGGAAGGGTATGACGGAGGAGATTCGGAGACATCGGAAGGCGAAGGCGAAGGGATCGAGGTGGACCAGGTCGCCGACTACAGCGGCCAAGATTAAAAGGAGATGAACGATAATTAGTTCTGAATTTCGAATTTAATTTTATTAAAATCGGACGATTATATCATATATCTGCCATATGAACGATCGGAAAATTGGTGGGAAAGTAATATGAAACAAATTATAGCTTCGGTGTTTTTTGACAGTTTTAAAGCTATCGGTCTGAAACTTTCCCAAAAGTTTACGTTCTTTTGCAGGTAGTATGTAAGTTGGAACCAGCCGGATCGAACAACTATACCTTATAGCTCCCATAGGAATAATCGGGAAAAACAATTATAAACGAGAAAGGAAGTAAACTTCGGCAAGCCGAAGTTTGAATACCCTTGCAGTTATAAGAAATAATCAATGTTAGTAACACTATTTTACATTTTAAGGATTGTTGCTAGCTTCAGTGATATTAAAACAATTTCACGTACTCAGCCCCCACACCACGTCAAGGTCACAATCCACGAGGGGGAAAATATTATCATTTATATATATATATACAATTTTGAAAACTACGTTGATAGATAGAAATAAATAAATTAATAATACCATAAAAATACATATATACAATATGCTATATACAATTAATTATTTTTTCTAACCTATTACAATTTTTACAATTTATATATTTAATTATATTACCGACTACAAGCTATACTTAAAAAAAATTCCACAAATTTTGTTGTGGGAGAATGATTGATTGAAAAGAGGTTATAGGCATTCAAGTGTTCCTCCAGAATATCAGTCCCTGTGGATCTGCAAATATTAAAATCTCCTAATATTACTACTTTAGTATTATCCATTCTACGCACTTTTTCCACATCAGCTTTAATTTCATTTCGAAATCTTGCAATAGGATATCCGGGACTCCTATAAACAATTATAAATGACGTGTCAAGATATTTAAATGCAATCGATTGATACGTTGCCCTTGTGTTTGTGGACTTCTTTGTCTCAAACAGAAATAACACATTTTGCGAAATGTTTTGTTTAGCATAAATAAGTATTCCGTTCTTCCCAATACCATTCAAACGATTGCAATCTATTCTTCTTATAATGTCAAAATCCCTTAAAGTGTACTCTTCTTGTGGAAGAGTCCAGGTTTCAACAATACATAAAAAGTTGGCAGAACAAATAATGTTGTCGTTGGCAACATCTTCGCGATGAGCGCGAAGAGATTCCACCTTGTGGTAATATAAAGAGATATCCTCATTTTCATTGACCAAAAATTCATAATGCGTAGTCAAAGCCTTTTCCCCTCTTAAACGTTCAAGTTCTACTTGGACATTTGTAGCTCCAAATCTAGTTGGAGGGAAAAAGTCTCCTAAAAGGAAAAGGCCCGATGCGCTAGTTGCTCTGCTGCAACCTACGTACAACGAAGCTCGCTTAATGCCTCTTTTAAGATGCACTGCGACTTTGCTGTAGGTTGCTCCTTGGCTCTTATGGATGGTAATAGCCTCAGCAGGAACAACTGGAAATTGTTTTCGATCAATAGAAGAATGTCCCGAATTTCCGCATTGGAATACTCGGGCTGTTTTATAAATTGGAGTCCAGTCTGGGTGATCATTTCCTCGAACTTTTGACCTAGCTATAGTACCGACAGTGGCATCTGTAAACTTAATCCACAGTCCAGTAACTAATAATGAGCTGTTAACCATACAGTTGTCAATTCGCATTAATTGACCAGTTGCCCCATTTACAAGTCCATCATTTGTGTCAATATTGACGGTAACCATATATTTTGCAGTAGTCTTCAGGTGTAAAATATATGGTAGACCCTGAGTTTCAGAGGTCTTCATGTTTTGGGCATGCCTAAGAGTTGATTCTCGACTTCTTTCAGACATATTAGCTGACTTAACTGTATCTACTGCAGTTGACACAAATTCTTCAGTTCTAATTTGGGCAAGTTTTAGGGAGTTGTAATGGTTTACGTCAGCATTAGAACAGAATAAGTGAATTGCATCGTCAGGAACGTCGGTTACTGGAAGAACTCTTGTCCTGAAAAGCTCAATATCTGCATTTGTCATGTTGGCTTCAGACATAATATTCAAAGCCAAAGCAAAAGCGTGGTCGTCACGTTGCCGCATTATTTCCGTTAGCTCGAAAAACTTAAAGTTATTCCAAAGGTTAGCTCCTGCCAGAATATTATAGGGATTAGATGTATTTTCTGCGAATATCCAACGATCTCCAACTGGGCTAAGCTGCTTCAGATCTCCAAACACTATTATAGACTTGCCCCCAAAACTTACATCTTGACTTCTAAAAATTTGACAAAGTCTTTGATCTAAGTATCCAAGCATTTTTGATCCGAAATTCGAGATCTCATCTATAATAATTAATTGAATATCAATCAACTTGCAATGCATTGTGTTTAAAGTGTCATTGCTTAAGGGTCTTAAAGGACCAGATGTTTGATTAACAGGAAGGGAGAAAACTGAATGAAGCGTTAGTCCCCCAATCCCAAAAGCTGCTTTTCCAGTAGGAGCACAAAGTAAAACCTTTGCGGAATCTGTTGCCCCAGGAAGTTTATTTGCTCGCCAAGTTATAGACTGAAATATTGTAGAAATCAATCTGCTTTTTCCCACTCCGGCCCCTCCACCAACATATTCATAAAGTGTTTTTTTGGCTGCAACATTATACATTACGTGGGCGTAATACTGGCGTTGCTTAAAGTTGAGAGACCGGGTAAGCGAGCAAAGGTTATCGTCAGATACTATCGGAGGAAGTCTTATAAGAGGAAGTTCGCCATTTGAATCATTTTCATCTTGGAGTACATTTACGTTTTGGCCGACGTCGGGGACTGCCAAAGCTCTGAACTCTTCATCAAGGTATTGAGAGGCTGGCCCTTCGGGAAGGGGGCCGTTTTCTTCTCTATCCACATTTTGTAGATCTTGAAGAACTCTCTCTAACTCCATGTCGTCAAACACATCATGCTGCTCTTTATTGCGTTTAATAATTTCAAAATTATTTCTAAATGTGCTTTCATTGTCGTTTGCAATGAGTTCCGTCTCTTCACTTCTCCATGGGAAAAAGAGCATAAGGTGCTCTCTAAAATAATTTGATGGAGAAGAGCTTAAACTGAAGCGAACCCACCTAAGAATTAGGGCATGATTACGTTTTATACCCTACCAGTCCCATCCAGCATTTGGTAACTTTGTGCAGCAACGTTATTTTCTTCATCTGCATCAAAGTCGATTGGTTCGTCATATTCTTCGTTTGACTGTTCTGACCGTGCATTTAGCTTGGAGAATTTAAACCAAGCCGCAAATTCCGCAAGACATAACGATTCTAGTTGTTCATGTCTTTGCACGTATCGATCAAGTAAATTTCGCTCAAAAATATCTGTTGAGTTTGCGGGAAGCTGTTCTAATTCTCTGTTAGATCGGACTATCCGGACCCTTTTATCTGGATGGCAAGTGTTAATAAAACCATTCCCTTCACTAGCCTCAGACAAGTGTAAACCTAAAATGTTGTATGCAGCTTCTTGGGCAGATATTTCTGTAGCGTTAATAAACTTGCTCCCTAAATGCTGCAATTTTCTTTTAACGGAAACACATCCATGGCTTATTTCTGTCATTGCTTCTCGAAGCAGTTGCGACACGCCACGGTTGGATTTACTTATGTAGTTAATTATATAACTACAACAGGCGTAAGCATCTAGAATGAATTGAATATCCATGTTTGCTCTATGCAAGCCTAAAATATTTCTATTGTAAGCATTTAGCAACCTATCAGAAAATTGGCGACGAAGAAATACTTGGGGCCTTTTTAAGCTAGACCGAATGGCGAACTTGTACTCCTCATATGAAATTTCAAGATGGCTGAGAAAATATTCAAAATTATTTAACATGGCCGATTCTTCTTCGGAAACAGACTTTAGGAGCTCTTTAACTTGTTTAAATATTTTTTTATATTCTTCAGGCATTGGTGGGTATGGCATATTAAAACGGCAGAATTGTTGTCCTCGCAGTTTCCTTAAACATGAAGCGCTGTGTTTATGGCGCTGATATTGAATTACTTCATGAATTTCAGGATCGTCCCCGCTGGTAGTAATGAAACGATCAATAAAGCGGGTGACCTCTTCGGCGTTGTCGGGTCTTTGGGGCACCAGAAAACCAATACATGCCATGAGAGTGCGGCGATCCTCTGTGCTGGAACTCGATCCTCCAATAATAATGGACGAGTCTTAACTCACCAAATATCTCGGAGCTTTTAAATAATTTCATTAATTGCCGGAACCTGTAGTCGAAGTACCGGGAGCACGTTACTGGGTCAGATCGAATTAATCTATCTTTTTCGGCGCTAGAAAGAGCTGCTGCCTCTTCCTCAGTAATGTCTCTGCTATCCAATAAAAGAGATAGAATAACTAAGAGTTCGTTCCATTTAGATTCAGCAGCAGAGAGGGTTATGAAGAATGTAGGCAACCCAAATTGTCTTATCATGGCTATAACTTTCTTTTTTTCTGCCTCCCAGTGTGCATGAGCTGAACGGAGGCCTTTTAGAATGTGAAATCCATCGTCATATTGTACAAGACTGTCATCAAATGAATTATCCCTCACATTTGCAGCAGTTACTGTACCTGATTTTTTTCGTAGGGCAATGGAAATAGAACTTTGAATTCGTTGCATTTCATAAAATTTGTACATATAAAGGACTTTGGGCACTACTGTGCAACGACGGTCGTAAAAGCGAATTTGCGATCTTGCTTTTTTTGCATAGGACGAATAAATATTTCGCCGCAAGAAATAGTTGGGAAGGAAAGTTCTTCTGCGTCGTCGTCAAGGGTTAAATTTGTTGGAATGCGGCCTTCTCCGGGAGCCATAGCAATATCATCGTTTTCTAATAGGGTTTCATGACCTCCGGGATTTAAATCACCTTCTTGCGCGTCATTTGATTGAGAATGAGAATGTTGACGAAGAAGCTCTTCTACGACTTCTCGGTCAGATTCATCTGCGATTAAAGGTATCTCTTCTTCGGCTTCCATTTGATTGAGCCAATCACCGTCAAAGGAAATGTTGTGCTTTCTGTATAGCTCAGTGTTAACCAAGTATCGCACAGCTTGAATAACCCGAGCGGGTCGAATAGTTTCCGTCATGAAATTATGGGAATATTCTAACTTTCTTTTTAAATGAACCTGGATTACATGGGTCGAATCAAAGGTGCGCGGGAGTACGCTTACAGTATCAGGTACTGAAATTGGAACATTGACTACAGCGCCTCTTATTCCGCATTGCCTTTCATATCCAAGGGATATAATGCGCATGAAGGGAATTCGAGGAGAAATAAGGCGCTCCTCAAGATATGTCAAGTTTTTAAGGCATTCAGGTATCTCTGGAAAGTCGAAGCCATTAGAGAGGCAAAGGGATGGTATCCTACCCTTGGAAACGCCTTGACGACATGTACTGCAAAATTGATATTTGCCGGACGGACTCGGAAACTTTCTGCTTAAATAAAAGGCATTGTCTAGACTAAAATTTGGGTATTTAGAAGAAATAGTACGTATGTCCAAACCACTTACCTGAGATGGAAACCACGTTCCTCCACAGCACGTACAAAACTTAGTTGGTCCGTCCTTAATGTTACGAAGATATTGTCCCCTTGCCGTAGCTCGACTCCTCCGTCGCTGGCGTTCCCGTTGATCCTCTCGTTCATCCTCTGAAAGTTGTGCTCTTGCAGCAATACTGCGCTGTGACTGTCTGGAAGATTCCGCCTGTCGATTTTGTGAACTCGACCTGTATGTGAGAAGTCGCTCGTCAGCCATTTCCTGAATTTGTTGTTCCCGAAATCGTTGCTGAAGTCTTGTGTTCCGATGATGCACTGTGTTGGTCCTTTGCTCCTGTGTCCTAGTGATAGGGTTGTTCCTGGTGATCCTATGAGCTGCTGCGCCCCGAAAACGCTCGAGTCCTATATTTTCCTCGATCGATCTCCAGGTAGCATGATCAGCAGTGTTTCGCGACTGCTCACGTCGTCGCTCCTCGGAATCCGACCTGGCTATTGCATGCGCTACAGCGTCCCGTGCGCGCTCTGGTCCTCGATTTTCCTCGATCGATCTCCACGTAGCATGGTCAGCAGTATTTTGCACCTGCTGTCGTCGTCGCTCTTCAAAATTCGACCTGGCGCTTGGGTGCGCTGCAGCGTCCCGTGTGCGCTCGAGTCTTCGATTTTCCTCGATCGATCTCCAGGTAGCATGATCAGCAGTGTTTCGCGACTGCTCTCGTCGTCGCTCCTCGGAATCCGACCTGACCATTGCGCGAGTTAAGTATAGATGAGTGTAATGCCAAGTGTTTGGTTGTTTTCCGGCAGAAAATAATAACGCTGCCGCTCAGTTTGAGTTTGAAATCCAGATTAAAGTTTATTACTCAGCTTGGGTTTATGTATACCCTTGCTGCACGAAAATGTCTTATTCAGCTAAATACAATGTTCGTAATTCTAAGTGTAAGTATATGTGTTAGTATATGTGTAAGTATGTGTGTAGGTCTTTGGTGTCGGCAACCGATGTTGCGACAGAGCTACATCCTGCTTGTTGTTGACTTCCTGGTTGTTATGGGCGGCCACTGACCGATCGTTGGCCGCCGTCCAGGGTAGCACGAGGTGGTTTGGTTGGGGGGTCCGTAGGGTAGGTAACTCCTCCCCCCCTGGATTGAAGTGACGGCCAGAGTGAAGGGATGGTCGGAACGAGACTGATGGGTGGCTCTGCGGGAATGATGTACGTTTTATTCCGCCTCAGGACCATTATTAGGATTTCCCCAATTGTTGTAATACCCAGCCAAACATATGTGTATTTATTTATTTATTTATAAAGAGCTAACAAATAATTGAAATTATCAGCTAGCAATGATGTTGAGCAATGGCGACGTGGGCCTTCAGCTCGAATTGTTTATAATATTATTTTTTAGGGTTTCTTATAGGTATTTATTTCTATTGTTTAGCTTAGGTAGAGTTATCCTATATGCGGTGGTATAAATTTGTGTTTTTTAGAAATTGTATAATTTTTAATATGATTGGTGGTGTGGGATTGGAAAGTGCTTCTAGTGGATTGGTGTTATTAAATATTTGTTGTCTTTGGATGTTTAGCGCGTTGCAAGTGGAAAGTAAGTGTCTTATTGATACAATGTCGTTGCAGAATGGGCAGGTATTGGTATGGTTTGGATCGATGTAGTGTGTGTGGGTTATTTTGGTGTGTCCAAGTCTGAGTCTTGTTATTTTTATCTGGTCTAAACGTGAGATGGATAAGTGGTTGTTCTTTGTGATGTGGTAGCTGTTGAGTTGGAGTTGGTTAATTGACTGGTACCAGGCTGATGTCTTCGTTATATGTAATAGTGTTTTGGCTTGGTGTGTGTTTTTTATATATTTTAGTATGTCTTTTGTGTTAAGATTTTCAATAGTTATAAGTGGTTGTTTGATTGCGTTTTTTGCTAGGGAGTCAGCCAGTTCATTTCCTGGTATTCCTACGTGGCCGGGTATCCAAAGCAGTTTGAATTTGTTAGGGAATTTTTGTAGCAGGTTGCGGGCGTGTGAAATGTAATGCTCAATATTGTTTGTGTTTTTTATTGCGTCGATGGCAGAGAGAGAGTCAGAGCATATGCAAAATTTGCCTCTTTTGTTCTTTAATATTTCGAGCCCCTCTACAATCGCTAGCAGCTCAGCGGAAAACACTGACGAGTAGTGTGGTAGAAGGCCTAGTTTTATGCTATCTGTTTCGGTTGTGATTGCGAGGCTGGTAATTGTGTTTGTATGCGATCCATCTGTGTAAATGTAGGTGAATTTGTGATTGTCTTTTGTCTTAATTTCTGTGAATAGTTTCCGAAAAATTTGTGGAGTTGTGTTTTTTTTTTGTTGTATGTACTTAGCGATGTGTCGATTTTTAACATATCAGTGTTCCAGGGTGGTGCGGTCTGTGCACGCTGAGTAACTTGTTTGAGGGGGAGGTCATGCGCTTTGGAGTTTTCTATTATGCGGTCTATTGTTGATTTGTATTGTGGTCGTTTTGGTGGTCGGTATGATTTAAGAATTTTTATTATTGGGGAGTTTTTGGCGTTAATCAGGGATTTTAAAATGTTTGTTGTTAGGAGGTCACGTCTATCTTCTAGTGGGTCTGCGCGTGCTTCGTACAGGATGTTGTCGATAGGTGTCGTCCTGAATGCGCCAAGAGCAGTTCTGAAGGCAGTGTTTATCGGTGATTTTACTTTTCGTAATGTTGTTTGTGGGCAATATCCGTAGATTGGAAGGCCGTAGTCTGCTTTTGCGGTGATGATTGCTTTTGTGACGTTTAGGAGTGTAGACGTGTTGCAGTTGAATTTTGGGCTTGAGAGGCATTTTATTATGTTAATTGATTGTTTGAGGCTGTGTAAGAGTAGTTCAGTGTGCGGTTTTTACCTGTATTTGTTATTGAAATGTACGCCAAGTATTTTTAGTGATGTTTCGTTTTGTATTTGTATGTTACCCGTGGATAAAGTGCAGTTGCAGTTGTGCTTTCTGCAGACGTGCAGGTGTTTACATTTTGTGGTCGAGAGCTTGGCGCCAGAGTATTCGGCCCAGTCCAGTATGGTGGTTATGATGGGGTTAAGGTTTATGTTGATATTTTTTCTGTTTTTTAGTTTTAGTATCAAGTTAAAGTCGTCCGCATATGCGCTTAGGCTAATGTTGGGATCTTCATCAGTTTCATGAGTTTTTCTGCTAGTTGGTTGTATGCTATTACAAAGAGGATCACGGAGAGTGGAGAGCCTTGAGGTATGCCGTTTTGGATGGGTTGAAAGGAAGAGAGGTCGGAGTTGATACGAACCAGTATTTTTCTGTTTGTCATATAGTTTTTTATGTAGTTTGTTATTTTTGGTCCTGTTTTCCAACTGGCGAGTTGATTGAGTATGGAGAGGATTCCAATTCTGTCGAAAGCTTTTGCGAAATCTAGGGATATGATGGATGCGTGGTTTCTTCTTGAGATAGCTCTTGCTAATAGATGGTCAACTAGCAGTAGACTGTCCATAG
Source organism: Drosophila subpulchrella (assembly GCF_014743375.2). Lineage (NCBI taxonomy): Eukaryota > Metazoa > Arthropoda > Insecta > Diptera > Drosophilidae > Drosophila > Drosophila subpulchrella. The sequence goes on from NW_023665641.1 coordinate 173,969, forward strand.
CTGATTTACCTTTTCTGAAACCAGTTTGGCTGTTTTGGATAAGTTTGTCGTTTAGTACAAACCACCACAGTCGTTTTGCTTTAATTTTATCAAGAATTTTTGATAGACATGAGTTTAGTGAGATTGGCCGGTATGAATTTAGGTTGGTTTTATCTGTGTTTGGTTTTATTATTGGTATTATCAGACTATTTTTGTAGGTTTGTGGGATGTAGTTATTTAATATTGAGTTTTGCAGGCTTATTATTCAATTTTTTTTTTGTTTTACCTATGTTTTTTATCATGGTATAGTTAATTCTGTCCAGTCCGGGTGTATTTCCTTTTAGTGTGTTTAGTGCTGCTGCGAATTCTATTGGTGTTATGGGCTTTTCTATTCTATTGCTCTTTTGCTGGGAATGTATGACAGGGTGTGTGTGTTATTAAGTGATGTTTGCTTTTGGTGTATGAATGTGGTGGTAAAATTTGTATCGGATGATATTTCTGAAAAATTTTTGCAAAATAAGTCTGCGATTTCTAGTTTGTGGGTGGTGTTTTGGTTTGTGGTTGGGTTAAATATGCAGTGTATGTTTTTTTGAGGGTTGAGTCCGCAAAATCGTCGGATGTTGCTCCAGATTGTTTTTGGGGGTGTTTCGGGTGAGATTTGGGAAGTGAAATTGTTTATACTTTGTTTTTTATCTTGTTTTAGTGTTAGTCTAAATAGTGCATTTGCTTTTTTGTATTTCAGGATGTGTTCTGTAGTTATGTTTCTTCTTAGATCGTGCCATTTCTTCATTTTGTCTGCTCTCAGTTTGCTAAGGTTATTGTTCCACCATGGTACATTTTGGGTCTTACTTATCGGGTGTGTTTGGGGTATTGCCTTGTGGGCGCTGGAGAGGATTATTTTGTGGATTGTTGCAGCTTCCTTGTTTATGTTTGTGCTTGGTTGTCTTTGTGCGGAGTATTCTTCAGTTAGCTGGCAAAATTCTTGCCAGTTTGCTTTGTCGGTTAGAAATGTAGGCTTACGTGGAGTGACTTGGCGGTTCGATGTGTTGGAGGTGAAGAGGGTAATAATTATGGGGAAGTGGTCGCTGCCAAACAGATTATCTTCTGTTTGCCATTTGCTGTCGATTTGTAGCATTGGGCTGCTGAAAGTTAGATCAACGTTTGTTAGTGTGTTGTGTGTGCTGAAGTGAGTAGGAGACATGTCGTTTAATAAAATATAGTTTGATTGGGTTATAAATTTCTCTAATATTTTCCCCTTGTGTTGTTCTGATTTGAGCCCCAGTTTTTGTGCCAACCGTTAAAGTCGCCAGTGATCAAGGTGGGTATGTGTGAGGTGTCTAGTACGGCCTGAAGGTTTTGCAGTGAGAAAGATTTGTTAGGTGCGATGTAGGCTGAGATAATTCTGAATTTAAGTTTGGAGTTCAGTTCCATGCATACCGCGTCAAAATCGTCGCTAAGGGTTATTTCTCGAGCTTGCAGTGATTTGTGGGCTAGGAGACCTACGCCACCGTGGGAAGATGAGGTGTTTTTTGAAATAAGTATATAGTTAATGGGTATGGGAATGTGACTGGTAAATTTTATATATGTTTCTTGTAAAGATAGTATAAGTGGTGTGTGTTTTTTAATGATTGTTTGAAGTTCGCAGTAGTTGTTGATATATCCATTCATATTCCATTGTATAATCTTCATAGTCATTTTAAAAGCCAGTAGTTTGTTGTTGGTAAAGAATTAGTTGATTAAGTACCTGTTTTTTGCTAACTGCTGCTAAAAGTGTCACATACTTTCTGAGTCGCTTATGTTAATGTGCTTGTTTTTGTTAAGATTTTTTGGTTGGTTATTTTTGGTGGCTTTTAAGTTGGTTGTTAGTGTCTTGTTTTTGTCCTTAGAGAAAATACGTAGTTTCAGATCTTGGGTCCTTTCGCTTGCCATGTTGTCCTTTGAGGTGGTAGGGGGGTCGAGATCCATGCTGATAACATCAGTTGTTTGGTGAGCGGGTGAAGTTTGTGGGGGTGGTGTGGTGTTTGTAAATTGAGTTGGTGTGGGGGTGTCTGTAGAGAGGTCTTGGTATGATGTTAGTTTTCTTTGTTGATGTTCGTGTGTTGCTTGCGTGTCATTGTTTTGTTTTGTGTGCTGGGGTGTGGGTGTTATTTTTGTGGTAGTTGTTGTTTTGGGGGTCTGTTGTTTAGATAGGACAGATGCAAAGCTGTTGCTAAGATGTTGGTTGCGACGAGTGTAGTATAGTTCTAGTGCAGTTTTGTGATCCACTTTTTGTGTAGTTTTTATTGTGATCAGTTCTTTTTGTTTTATGAATGTTGGGCAGCTGCGGTCTAGTGGGCTGTGTTTTGCGTCTGTTTCGAACATGTGTTTGCAGTTAATGCAGCATTTTTCGCTGTTGCATTTCTCATTTTCTTCGGTGTGGACTTTCTCGGAGCAATTCTTGCAAAGTTCATCGGGGCTTTTACAGGTTGGAGTCGGGTGTCCAAATCGTAGGCATTTTCTGCACCTTAATGGGAGCGGGATGTATGGGCGTACGCGGATCTTTTCGTATCCAATGTTCAGGGAGTCTGGGAGAGTAAGGGTTTGGAATGTTATTATAATTAAGCCAGTTTCTGTTAAAGCTTGATCTTGTTTTTTTAGGATTTTTCGCACTTCAGTGACTTTTTGATGTTTAAGTTCGTTTAGTATTTCGGTTTCGTCTATACTGCGTAATTCGTTGCAGTATATGACCCCCTTAGAAAAGTTCAAGGTCTTGTGTTCGGTGGCTTTTACTTCAATGTCTGCCATGTTTTTTATTCTAAGTAATTTGTTTGCTTGTAAATTGTTCTTAGTTTTAACTAATAAGTAGCCCGATCGAGTGTTTTTGCATGACTCCACTTCTCCTCCGCATGCGAAATCGATGGTTTTTTTAATTAGGAAGGGTGATACATTTTCAAAAGACTTATTGTCGGTTCTGGTGATTACAATGTATTTTGGTTCGCCTAGGTGTTTGTTGTATATTGATGTTCTACCTATGTCAGGCGGTTTATCCATTGTTGTTGTTTTTATTGGGCTGGCGCCCGGCACGTGGATTTGTGTTTGATGTGTTTGTTGTGTTTGTTGTTTTTGATTGTTGCGAATTTTGTTTTGTGCACTTGTTTGTTTTTTTGCTGGTAAGCTAGCAAGAGCTGCTGTTTGCGATTAGCACTACGGGAGCACAGAGGTAACACGTCTTATCTCCAAGAAGTTTGAGGTGATACTGAACATATGTGTATATTAGATGTGAAGACGTTGAATTTCCTATTTTTAAAATTTTTCCAAAATTTCTTGTACCCATAAGGTGTAAAGTCTGTAGGCTTAGTTCTTGGGTAGTTTTGTTGATGAAAATTGGTGCTCTTGTAGGTATAAGTATCTCAAGGTCCTCGGTGAATTCACCTATGTTTTCGCCATATGTTATATTATTAATTTGGGTTGTGCAGTTTTTGGTATTGATCAATGCACATCCACTGAACATAAACTGTTGTTTACAAGAGGGAATGACAGATATGTTCACGGCGTTGATTAGAACAACGTTCCCGTCTTCGGCTTTTATAATTATCTCGTCCGTTCCTGTCTCCTTGGCCTCGCACGTAGCTGCTATCCCGTTCAGAATGCTTTTTAAACATCCCTTACTGAATTTTTGGAAAACTTCGTCGTTGTGGCAGACGTACTGATTATAAATTTTGGTGCATTTTTCGTCCATGTTGAATATGTTATATTCGTTGTGTATAATGTATTTGGGTAAATGTAGGATTGTTGTGTTTCTTATAGGTAAGGGGATTATGTGGGAAAGTACAAATTTGTGTGGATCAAAAATTGGTATCTTAATATTAAAAATCAATCTATTATATTTGTCCGCTAGGGTGTCTAGATTTAATAATCGGTATAATTGTTCGTCCGTCTGTATTTTGAAATTTTGCTTTTCTATTATATTTTTGATTACTTCAATTTCTAGTTTTGACAATATGTATTTGGGTATGATATTTAACTTTGATAGAAGCAAACTTTCCGCAATATTGTTAACATGATTAGTAAGAATGTCAATATTAAAACTTATACGATTTATATATTGTAACAGGTGGATTTCTTTATGTTCTTGTGACAGTTTTTTATAAACGTTTTTATTATGATTGTTGATATATTCGTTAATTGTTTCTTGTTCCCTATTTATGTATTCAGTAATGTTTTTGAATCTAATGAAAACTTCGTCATTTATTTCAATCTGACGGCTTAATCTTTCGGATACTTCTAAGTTGGTCTTGTCTAATCCATTTAACTGGTTTTTAATTTCTCTGTCATCTGTGGCATCCATGTTTCCTGAAATTATTTTAACTATACTTCCTAGGCCATTAATTAACCCTCTCCTTGCTCTATTTTTTGGAATCAAAGCTCCCAGTTTTTCCCGTACCTGTTGTACCTTAGAGTTTAGGATGTGTACTGTTTCCCCTGAAAAGGTTATGGTTCTGAGATTATTTAATGCTAATTGGATTTTATCAATATTTTCCTGATAGTCTCTTAAGTCTACCACATGTGACAGTGTTTTTGATGTCTTGACAAGTGTAGCTTCCCCTAAGTTGATGTTAACAAGTGGCGTATCGGGTTGGAATTTTATCATTTTATATGACTGTGTCGTCACGTAGCATAGGGAGAGGCTGTAAGAGTTATAGGACAAGGTAATTGTTAAAAAGAGTCATTATTTTCATTGTGTATTCGTTTTTTAATTTTGGACTTATGTAATTTTTGACGTTTCTTAGTAATAAGGGTGTCTCCCAGATCTTCCAAAACAGTATGTTTTGTAAATCGTGCCGTTAATTTGTTTCGGCGATTTTCTTTTCTAAAAATAATGTCGTCCGGCTTTGTTTCTACGGGTTCGGCTCGGTTCAAATTTAGGTTTTGTGTTCTTGATGTTTTCTGCTCAATTGTGTCTTTCTGCACTTGAGCGTATAGTTTTTCCCTAAAGGCGTTAAGCTGTTGTAAGTAGTCGTGTTCGTTGTTAAATTTTATTTCCTTATTGAATGTGTGTGTTCTACCAGTGAAAAGTTCGTGTGGGGTGTGCTTGGTTGCCGAATGTATAGAATTGTTGTACGTTATAAATGTTTCCGTTAGTATGTCTCATGATCGACAGATAGGTTCTCTAGTTTTTTCTTGTTAAGGATTATTCTATAAATTTCCGTTAAGGAGGAATGAAGTCTCTCTACTGGAGAGTTACTTGAAGATTGCTGGAAGGATGTTACATGGATTTCCATGTTATATTGATTACAGAAATCCCTGAACAATTTTCCCGAAAATTTAGCACCTTGATCAAAAATAAGTTTTTGAGGAGTACCATATGTGTTAATGAAATTTCGAAGTGACCTGGTTGTGTTAAGGCAGTCTCTTGTAGGGATTGTATATCCCGCTGCGAATCTTGAAAATTTATCAATTGCTGTTAAGATTGTCTTTCCATTTATCGTATATAGGTCTATGTGGACTATCGAAAGGGTTTTAGGTGGTGATTCGGTAATTGCATACTTTAGTTTTTGAGGTTGTCTATCGTATTTTAGCGTTTGGCAGATATCGCAATTGTTAGTAAACTTTGATATTGCTTGCCGCATTTTTGGAAAGTAGATAGTTCTTCTAAGATGATTAAAGGTCTCTTCAGCTCCTCTGTGATTGGATTTAATGTGATAATTTTTAATTTCTGCTTCCTGTTCTTCTTCTGTTAGAATATCCCTAAGAATTTCTTTACAGCGGACCACGTTATATTTGTTTGTTTTGGTGAAATGTTCTTTAATAATAGGTCGAATTAATTCAAAAATTTCGTCCGAAGTTAAGATTGCACAAGCTTTTTGTGGTCTTAACGTATCGTTGAGAATTTCTGATAGCTTTTCGGTGGTAAAATTCGGTTCTGCGTATGTTTTTCGTGTTTTATTTTCAAGCAAGGTCTCGTCTTTTGTTGTTGAATTGGGGTTCATTAAAATGACAATTTCGATGTTAAATTCATTTAGTGGAGTTTCCGAGTTCTTTACCTCGTATTTCCCTACGTCTACACTATGGGTGTTAGCTTCTAAATTAACTCGACTTAATGCATCTGCTACTAGATTTTGAGATCCTTTCTTATATTCGACCTCGTAGTCATATTCATTGAGTTGTAACTTCCAGCGGACCAATTTTGAGTTTGGTTCTTTGAAGTTCATTACCCACTTCAGTGGTTTGTGATCTGTCCGTATTTTAAATCTCTGTCCGAATAGGTATGGTCTAAAATATTTAGTAGCCCAGATAATGGCCAACAGTTCTTTTTCGACTGTCGAGTAATTTAGTTCCGTGTCGGACAGGGTTCTGCTTGCGAATGAAACGGGCCTATCCGAGTTTTCGTTTCCCTGTGATAATACCGCACCAATGGATACGTTACTAGCATCCGTTGTGAGTATGAAGGGTTTGGTAAAATCCGGGTAACGTAAAATTGGATCATTACACAATAAGGTTTTACACAATTCTACGGCTTCCGTAAACTCTGCTTCGATTTTTATCGATGCTTTTCCTTTTAATTTCTGGGTTAGAGGCTTAGTCAGTTTCGCAAAATCTCTAATGAACTTCCTATAATACCCCAAAAGTCCGAGAAAAGATTTGATTTCCTTTCTAGATTTGGGAATAGGAAATGCCTTAATGGCTTCTATCTTCTTTGGGTTAGGTCGAACACCTTCATCCGTAACTACATGTCCTAGGTATTCGATTTCTTTCCTTAAAAATTCGGATTTTTCTGGTCGAAGTTTAAGTCTAGCTTTTGATAGTTTTTCGAAAATTTGGCTCAAGTGGGTCATGTGTTCTTGGAGAGAGGGTGAGAAAACAATTATGTCGTCTAGGTATATCAGACAGCATTTGCCGTTTAGGTCGGCTAATACGTTATCCATTACTCTTTGAAATGTGGCTGGGGCGTTAGTCAAGCCGAATGGCATCCGAATGAACTCAAAGTGGCCGCCTTCTGCTGAAAAGGCGGTTTTTTCAGTATCTTCGGGCTTCATTTCCACCTGGTGGTAACCACTTGCCAGATCTAGAGCTGTAAAGTATTTTGCCCTTCCTATTCTATCTAGTACCTCGTTTATATTTGGCATTGGATATTTGTCTTTAATTGTCTTCTCATTAAGTTTTCTGGAATCTACTACAAGTCTCCATTTCTTTTTGTTTGAAGCGTCCATCTTTTTTGAGACCAAAAAGACTGGAGCACTCCATGGGCTGTGGCTATGTTTGATCACTTTCTGTTCTAACATTTCGTTTATTTGTCTTCGCACTTCCTGTGATTCAATGTGGCTGTACCTAAAAGGTTTAGTATATATTGGATTTTCGTCCGTTAGTTTAATTTTATGTTTTACAAGATTTGTAAAAGTAAGAGGTTCGCTTTGTTGATAGAAAAGATTGGGGAATTTCCTTGTTAGTTTCTTAAGTTCTGTCTTTTCTTCGTCGTTTAGATGGTCTGTCCTTAAGAGTTCGAAGCTATTTGACTTATAACTTTTCCCTTTAGTTATATAATCAAGAGTCGGTCTAGCTTCCAAATAATCAGATGGGGCGAATTCATTCACCTTTATTCGAGAATCTACAAATAGGTTTTGTTTTTCTTCAGAGTAGTTAAAGATTTCCATTAAACTATATCCGTCTTTTGCTTGATATAAGCCCCCGTTTATGACTAAGTCTTTGTTAACGTCGATGTTGTCGCACAAAAATGTGCCATCGGTGACAGTAACTGGTAATTCGACTCCTCGTCGATTACGTGTACTCCGTTGGCCACATTCTGTTCTTGATATAATTTCAGGTTGCCGACTATTGATTGGAGTTGTAGCTTTGGAATATCAACAACTGCGTTAATCTGTTGTAAAATATCCATTCCTATAAGTCCTTGGAAGAAATCGTGGAAATGGAATATAAACATATCGAATTTTCTTTCCTCATTTGAATTGTTAAAAAGTTTGACTTCTGTTTTTATATATGATGGACGTTGATGCACTACGAGCAGTACAAACAAGTGGCCCAACGACACCAAGCACGTGCTTGTTACGCGCGGGGCCCTTCTATAAATTTGGGCAAAAATGCGAGTTCGCGAGGAAGATACAAAAAAACAAATAGAGACGGGACACAAATGAAAATAAAAGAAGCAACTAAGAATGAAGCAAATGAGTTAAAATATTAGTTTTTAATACCGGGATAGAAGATGATGTGCAAATTAAATGGTAAAGATTGTTATAATTATTACATAGAACGCGAAAGGGCTCGTGCAGACAAAAATTTGATGTACATCGTGGCAAATTTAGGGGATAATAATTTCGTGTTAGTCTAGCAGGGACATTGAAAGTTAGGCGGTTTACAAGTTCTACAGAATCAATATCACCTCTAATAAGATTTTGCATAAAAATAGTACCAAGCATTGTTCTACGATTTACAAGTGTAGGTAAATTAAGCAATAGTAATCTACTCTGATAGGAAGGTAGCCTTACGTTTTGATCCCAGTTCAAACTACGAAGGGCAAAAAGAAGAAATTTTTTTTGTACCGACTCAATACGGTCAATGTGCACTTGATATTGTGGACTCCAAACCGAAGAACAATATTCCAAAATAGGACGGACAAGGGAGGTAAATAATAATTTGGTTGTATAAGGGTCATCAAATTCTTTTGACCAACGCTTTATAAACCCAAGAACACTCATGGCCTTGTTGACAGTGGACATTATGTGGCAGTCAAATTTAAGTTTTGGGTCCAGAAGAACGCCTAAGTCATTAACGGAGTATATACGGTCGAGTGACGTATTTTGAAGAGAGTAGCTAAGAGAGTAAGAGTAATCAATAAAATGGACTTTCAGTTCTGTTTTGATTGGAATAGGGGTATTGAGTTTTTTTGGTCTTTTTGCGGAATTATCAAGGGGTCTATGATGGACATAGTTGCCCCAGTGTCTATTAAGAATTTCAATGGTGTGCCATCTTTGAATGGAGTTAGGACAATGTAGGGAAGTAGGCACCCATGGCTCACTTGGTTTAAGTATCCCGTTTGGACTTTGAGGCTCTGTCCCAAAAATTTGAATCTTCATCAATATTATGTACTTGACTATTCTCCTGTTTTTCCTGTTATTTGTTTTCCTCAATGTTGTGTAATCTGGCAGTAGATCTAGTGTTAGGGTAGCTTGATCTACCGGTTGATTCTTGCTTCGGCATAATTGCCGGAACTTCCCTATTCCTGCCACTAGAATTGCTGCGTTCTGTATTCCGTCCAGAGTATCGGTAGTTTCTGTTGTTATAACTTGTATATCGCCTTACCTCGTCTCTCCTACTATTTCTGTCGTTATATTGTAATCTATTGTTGTATTGGGGGTATCTTTCCCTAGGCTGATAATTATTACGTTGGTTAGTGTTGGTCTGTGTTCCCTGCAAACATATGTTTCTCTCCTGTATTGCCCAATCGTATGCTTCCTGCAGATTGGTTGGTTTCATAGCCCTAATCGTCCCCCCTAGTTGGCCTCTCATACCCATCAAAAAGGTGTTTAGGCAAGTTCCCGCAAATATCGATTTTTTTGCTCTAGCTAGGTTAGGGTCAGTTTCTTTAGTGCCAATAAGTTTGAAAAGGAGAGTTTTTATATCTATAATCTGGTCGAACAACTTTTGAACTGACAATTGTTTATGTATCAGTCCGTGAAGTTCGATAGAAAGGGTGTGTTCATCCCTTTTGTCGGAACAATGCAAAATTAATGCCTCTTTAATTTCGTCCCAATTAAGGCCAGCCTCTGAGGCCGTTAGTATATCTTTGGCTTTCCCTACTATTTTGTTTTTAATGGACCGTAGCTAAAATTGTCCATACGGAGTCTGGTCTGTGCCCCTTATGAGCATTAAAATTTCTTCTACGTTATTAATAAAATCGCTTAGTAATTTCGAGTCCCCATTATATTCCGGTAAAAATTTAATTGCGTCCGGGATGCGTAAGGACGCATAAACCTCGGCCGAATTAATGCTGGTGTTAACCGTAGACGTGTCTGAGGAACTCATACTAACAGATGGAGGTCGTAAAATTATCTGATCAGCACTAATAGGTTCTTCCCTAATGTCTGGCAAGCTTGCACTCTGTCTAGTTCTGATTCTGCTACCTGGAAGTATATTTTTTACTTTATTGAGTTTCGACATCTACTCTTTACTTTCTTATTTCGGTAATTTCTTAGAAATTAATTTATCGCTTACATATTAAGGTTTACTTATATCGTATTTTGTGATTACTTGTGTGGAGGTGAAGACTGTCTGAAAAAATTTTGACTTTAGTTTTATGGACTAGCAGTGTGGGCAAAATAATGTGTAATTGTTTTTCTATATAAATACTTGCAATCGTGTGAGTGTTATGTTGGTGTGTGTGTATATTTCCTCGACGTAGGGTAGTCGGACAGTGTGAGGGTCGAATTTCACCTATAAAGAGAACTTCTTTAATAGATTCCAGATATCGGATTTTCTTATATATTTGTTTATTCTTAATGCTCTTATTTAATTTACCATCACAACCATAGCTGTAGAGATGTTAAATTACCGCACCTTTGTTTAATTTTTATTTCTTGTATACTTGTTTTTATTTCTTGTATATTTGTATATTTTTAATGCTCTCATTTAATTTACCATCACAAACGTAGCTGTAGAGATGTTAAATTACCGCACCTTTGTTTAATTTTTATTTCTTGTATACTTGTTTTTATTTCTTGTATATTTGTATATTTTTAATGCTCTCATTTAATTTACCATCACAACCGTAGCTGTAGAGATGTTAAATTACTGCACCCTTGTTTTTTATTTTTTTCTTATTTTTAAATGATTTGGCTTTCATCACAAAATAATTGTAGAGATGATTTACCATTCACTTTTTGAACATTGCACTAAGTTCGCCCTGGACTTTTTGGGTTGTTTGCATTTTAATATTTATTCATCTTTGTTATTTCCGTGTTCGCACTGAACAACGGAAAAACTTCACTTTATATGTATTTTTATATATATTTTATTTCCATTTTTTTTTTTTGTGTATTGCATATTTATATTTATTGTTTTTCATACTGCACCATCACTGTTGTCTTTTGCTATCCATATTATTTTTCTTTTCACCTCCACACTTGTTCTATTTCTTTTTGGTGTATTTACTTATATTAACTTACACTAAAATTATCTTCATATTCCTGTGGGTTCTCCCTTCTGGTCTCCTGATCCTGGAAGGGCCGTTCGACTGCGCCAGTTAAGTATAGATGAGCGTAATGCCAAGTGTTTGGTTGTTTTCCGTCAGAAAATAACAACGCTGCCGCTCAGTTTGAGTTTGAAATCCAGATTAAAGTTTATTACTCAGCTTGGGTTTATGTATACCCTTGCTGCACGAAAATGTCTTATTCAGCTAAATACAATGTTCGTAATTCTAAGTGTAAGTATATGTGTAAGTATATGTGTAAGTATGTGTGTAGGTCTTTGGTGTCGGCAACCGATGTTGCGACAGAGCTACATCCTGCTTGTTGTTGACGCTGCACTTTCTGGTTGTTATGGGCGGCCACTGACCGATCGTTGGCCGCCGTCCAGGGTAGCACGAGGTGGTTTGGTTGGGGGGTCCGTAGGGTAGGTAACTCGCGCGCTGCAGCGTCCCGTGTGCGCTCGAGTCCTCGATTTTCCCCGATCGATCTCCAGGTAGCATGGTCAGCAGTATTTTGCACCTGCTGTCGTCGTCGCTCTTCGGAATTCGACCTGGCGCTTGCGTGCGCTTCAGCGTCCCGTGTGCGCTCGAGTCCTCGATTTTCCTCGTTCGCTCTCCAGGTAGCGCGATTGTCAGTGTTCCTCAATCGTTCGCTGGCTCGAATTTTTTAGCTTCTCCTTCTCTGAGAGCGAGCAGCGGAATTTCGCGAGCGAGCTTCTACTGCTACCTCCAAATTACTCGTAGGCGCCAAGGCAATGTGCTGCGCATTACGGGTCCTTATTTGTGACGCATTTTGAGCATATTGGGCTCGGCTTCGTCTAAGCGCAGCTTGGCGGCGCTGCTCTTGAGATAAAGATTATATGCGCGGCATTCTCTTTATTTTGCTGTTAAAAAATAATTGTATAAAAGTTAAGGGGTTATAATTTGTCAGAGATTTTCAAAATCTCTTTGGTCGGGATTCTGGTAAATATTTATTTATGTTCCACCTGAATTTCACCAGAAGAGACTTATGTGATACGAATTTATGAATCCTGTTTTACTTTATAGAAATACTTACCAAAAGAAACAAGGAAAAACGCTATAGTCGAGTACCTCGACTATCAGATACCCGTTACTCAGCTAAAGGGACCAAAGGGAAATGGAGATATGCAAGCAGAAAAGCGAGATTTAAATGAGCCACCTACCGGCAGAAGATCAATCAATTTTTGGATCAATCGATAGGTATTGACGAGACCAATACATTTCAGTTAAAATTTTTTATCTAGCATAAAAATTGTGGGCGCCACAGGCTTAGGCGGTTTGTGGGCGTTAGAGTGGGCGTGGCATATTCGCATAACAAACTTGCGCTGCGTACAAGGCTACGGAATCCAAATATGAAATCCCAATACTCTATCTTTGATAGTTTCCGAGATATCCGCGTTCATATTTACGATTTTTTGAAGTTTGTGGGCGGTTTGTTGGCGTTAAAGTGGGCGTGGCAAACTTTTTTTTGGGTCAATCGATAGGTATTGATGAGAACAATACATTTCAGTTTAAATTTTTACTCTAGCATCAAAACTGTAGAGGCCATAGTTTTGGGCGGTTTGTGGGCGTTAGAGTGGGCGTGGCACTCTACTGAAACAAACTTGCGCTGCGTAAGAAGCTCAGGAATCTTTTCGCCAAATCTCAATAGCCTAGCTCTCATAGTTTCCAAGATCTCAGCGTTCATCCGGACAGACAGACAGACGGACAGACGGACAGACGGACATGGCTAGATCGACTCGGCTAGTGATCCTGATCAAGAATATATATACTTTATGGGGTCGGAAACGCTTCCTTCTGCCTGTTACATACTTTCCGACGAATCTAGTATACCCTTTTACTCTACGAGTAACGGGTATAAAAATATAATAATACTTTATTATTTTGTTACACACTTGTTTCACTTTTCACCTTATACCTTTTGGTGGATTTTTAAGCACTTTTCACCTTTTACTTTTTTATGGGCTTATATTCACATTTCACCTTGTACTTTTTGGTGGATTTTCATTCACTTTTCACCTTATACTTTCGGTGTGTTTATATTAATTGAATATAAAAGATACACACAACAATGTAAACGTTGTCACTCGGCAACTGGTTTTCACAGACTAATCCGGGGATTAGGATTACGAGTCAATATATAGGTTTGAATCATACCTGCTATTAACCTTCATATAACCCTTTCGATGGCGGACAATGCCTGATTTTAGGGACAATTCGTAGGTAAATTAGGTAAGCCAAGTTGATTACCTAATTTAAGGATTGCGTAATAACTGCATTATTACCTGTTATCTAGCTTCGTGGCAACCTTGTTAAGGTTATTTCTGTAATCTAAAATAGGAAAAACGGGTATCCTACCTTATTATTTGGACACCTGTATCCATGTTATTCGTGTCCTAACACCACCCCATTCAGCAAAATATTATAGTCGTCAGTTTTTTGTGTAAAATTAATTTCGTAATTCTGAAAAGTTAAAATATTCTATACCCAGAGTAAATACCCAGAGTAAATCAACAAAGCAAAATTTTTTTTTAAATAATTAAATTTTATTTAATTTATTTAATTATTTCATTATTTCGCTGATCGTTTCTTTGACAGCTATATGTTAGAGTCGTCCGATTTTTATTAAATTTAAATACGAAATTCTTAAAAATACAAAAAATGTTATTCCCAATAGCATAAGATAATAATATGCCAAGAAACACCGAAGCTATAATTTGTTTCATTTTATTTTTAAATTTTAAATTCGAAATTCAGAACTAATTAAAAAATGTTATTTCCAAGCGTAGGAGGTTATATGTTAAAAATAAAAAACACCTTAGATATAATAAAAAAATTTTTTTTCGATTATTCCTATGGGAGCTATAAGATATAGTTGTCCGATCAGGCTGGTTCCGACTTATATACTTTCTGCATAAGAAAGAATACTTTTGGAAAAGTTTCAGCGCGATAGCTTTAAGACAGACGGACATGGCTAAAAAAATCAATTACAAAAAAATAATATAAAAACAAGGGAGAACGCTATAGTCGAGTACCTCGACTATCAGATACCCGTTACTCAGCTTAAGGGACCAAAGGGAAATGGAAATATGCAAGCAGCAAAGCGAGATTTAAGTGCGCCACCTACCGGCCGAAGACAGATTTAAGCGTTGTGGGCGTTAGGGTAGGCGTGGCAAATTTTTTTTTGGATCAATCGACAGGTATTGACGAGACCAATACATTTCAGTTAAAAATTTTTATCTAGCATGAAAATTGTGGGCGCCACAGGCTTAAGCGGTTTGTAGGCGTTATAGTGGGCGTGGCATATTCGCGTGACAAAATTGCGCTGCGTACAAAGCTACGGAATCTTAGTGTGAGATCCCGATTCTCTATCTTTTATAGTTTCCGAGATATCCACATTCATACTTACGATTTTTTGAAGTTTGGGGGCGGCTTGTGGGCGTAAAAGTGGGCGTGGCAAACTTTTTTTTGGGTCAATCGATAGGTATTGATGAGAACAATACATTTCATATATCGATTTAGCGTCGCTTGTGAACAGATGTGTTTACTTTTGTGCTCTGAGTTTTTGTCTTTTTCGGTGATTTTTTGCGAGTTTCTTGTGTTTGTTTTTTAACAAAGCTTAGCCTAATAGTTGTGTCAGTGTTTTTGACTTGATCCCCCATTAAACGGGTATGTTGTTATAGATATTTTAACATTTCTATTAGATTTGTTTAATCTCCTAGCTTTGTTAGTGTAATTTTACACTCACTAATCTTGCTAAAACTCTTTTATTCCCACTCTCTCTCCCGCTCTATATTACAACTGTAATTTAAACTCTCTTGGAACCTGCCGATTTTCTGGTAGATTTTTGGAGTGCTTTTCTCTTATTCTCTCTCTCTTGGTTGCTTTACATTGTAACTGTTCGTGCGTAAAGTTGTCAGTGTCCCACAAGCAACGCTCAGTCGATAGAAGATTTATTCTCTCGTGCTCTCTTACATTTAAACTAAAACGCGATCTCGCGCTCTTATTTTTTTCGTGTTTTGTGCCTTTGTGGTTTTGGAATTTGATCCCAGTGCCAAATTTACTTAAGGTATTTTTCATATTTTATTTTATTTTTATTTCATCTCCTAAAATGGCTCTTGTCTGCTGTAAGAAAAATTGTACTCCTTCGGCTTCGACTAAAGACCCTTTTATTTTCTGCTGGCTCTGCGAATCGATGATGCACGTTAAATGCGCAGGATTTACTGGCAGAGTCAAAGACTTCATTGATCTGAATTCTGGTCTCATGTGGTCATGTGGATCCTGCAAGGAAATGGTAGTTGAGATGAGCGGCTTTATGAAGCAGACTCGAGACAGCCTTTTGAATCTCTCAGGTGCTTTTAAACAGCTCAATGAGGGGTTTAATTCCGTTTGTGCCCAATTTAATAATAAAAAATTACTAACTGAGTCGCCTAAACGCAAAAAAGCCAGCTTAGCGGCAGTTAACACGGTCACGGTATCCTCCCCTAATCCGAACTTGGTAGCTGCAGCAGTTTCTGTCGACACTGGGGTAAGCGAACCAACTGCGCCTAGGGATACAGCTGATTCAGGTGGAGTCACTGTTTCTCGAAGTCTGGTGGTAAAAAAATCTTCAGTGCCGGCTACGGTGCCGACCGTACCTATAGGTACAGTAGGAACCGATTCTGGCTCTCAGCTTAGTGTGGTTCAATCTGCTGCTGGGGGACGTAAGAAACTGTCAGTTGTTCCTCATAGGAAGCAATTATTTGTTTCTAGATTCACCCCAGATACTACATCTGAGGATGTTTTGGAATTTATACGTGAAAAATTCCCATCCGAGAATATCTCAGTTGAACAATTTCGATTTTCATACGCTCGTAGTATATCCTCTTTTAAAATATTTGCACCGCCTGATGTGTTTAAGGTACTACTTTCTGAAAGCTTTTGGCTTAATGATGATTTAGTAATAAAAGAATTTGTTCCCAATAAACCGAGAACAAATAACAGACCCTCCACTGCGCCAAAAAACTAAAAAGTTTATTTTTGGCTTATCAAAATGTTAGGGGACTAAATATGAAGCTACCCAAGCTTTATGCTGACTCCTCTGCATTTACTGCAGATATTTTGGCTTTTACGGAAACTTGGCTGAAACCAGAGATATCTGACTCTGAAGTTCTGTCAAATAACTTTAATGCCTATAGGACCGATCGCTCCTCACGTAGGGGAGGCGGTGTGCTAATTGCCGTTACCACTAGCCTCACATCTGAAAAAATTTACTTTGATACCCATAACGAAATTGAATTTGTTAGTGTGAAAGTTTCCTTGCAATCCATATCTATTTTTGTAACATGTTCCTATATTCCACCTGGCTCTGATTTAATAATTTATGAGCACCATCTGTCTGCCATAAAATCTGTTCTATCCCTTCTTTCTAACAGAGACCTTTTGATTGTATTGGGTGACTTTAATCTCCCTGATATTTCTTGGTCTCCTCCTACTGACTCACTTGTCGCTATACCTCTATCCGCCCATGATTTTGTAGATGGTCTTCTAGAATTATCGTTACAGCAAGTAAGCTTTATACGGAATTCATTAAATAGACAACTAGATCTCGTGTTTGTTTCAGACCCGTCTGAAGTCACGGTATCTAGAATTGACGCTCTTGTTGTACCTGAAGACCGATATCATCCAACAATGGAATTGACAATCTGCCTCCCATGCGTCGATACCCTCTCTCCTTTAGTTCCTCAAACTAAAATGAGATGTTTTCGAAAATGTGACTATAAAAAACTTAACGATATGATTTCTCAATATAATTGGACAGACTTGTACAATTGTATGGATATTGAAAGTGCCACTGAACTCTTCTATATAGTGTTAAATACTTTTTTTAATGAATGCGTTCCTGATAGGCTTCCTTCAAAGCTAAACAGGCCTCCTTGGTTTACCAATGCGCTTCAAAGACTTAAAAACCTTAAAACAAACACCTATAAAAAGTATAAAAATCGGGTAAGCCATCTGATTTTTCGAAATATGTGGTGGCTCGATCGGATTTTAATGTTCTCAATAGTCATTGCTATTCTATGTATTTAAGTCGATGTAAATTAGAATTTTCAAATGATCCGAAGCAGTTTTATAACTTTGTTAATGCCAAGCGTAAGTCGTCGGCATTGACTTCATCGGTACGTTTTAACTCAATGGAGGCATCGACGGATTCTGAAATTGCTGATTTATTTGCCGAGTTTTTCCAAGCTACTTATAGTTCGGCTGCTTGGTCAAATTCTAACTACCCTAATCCCTTAAGTAGGGAAAATTGTATTTTTACCCCTGAAATTACGGAAAGTTCTCTCTTAAGAGAATTATCCACAACAACGCCAACTTATTCTCCCGGTTCAGATGGACTCCCCGGGTGTGTGCTTAAGTTTTGTGCGTCAACCATATGTAAACCGATTCTTTAACATTTACTTTGTCTATTTCATCATCAGTTTTTCCTACTGTCTGGAAGGACTCTTTTATCATTCCACTTCACAAAAAGGGTGCGAAGGCGGATGCCCAGAATTATAGAGGTATTTCCAAATTGTCGGCAATTTCTAAAGTATTTGAACGTATTATTACTTCTCATTTGCAACATTTATGTTCCTCGCTAATATCACCGTGTCAGCATGGTTTTGTTAAGCGAAGATCAACCACCACCAACCTTCTTGAATTGTCATCTATTGTAATTAATGGATTTAAGAAAAAAATGCAGACTGACGTTATATATACAGATTTTAGTAAGACCTTTGACTCTGTCAACCACTCTCTTCTATTATTCAAATTAAATCAGCTTGGGTTTCCATGTAAGCTATTAACTTGGATTTCAAGTTATTTGAATTGTAGGACTCAGAGGGTTATATTCAAGAACGCTGTTTCAAAATTGATCTACGTGACATCTGGAGTGCCTCAGGGTAGTCATTTGGGTCCTTTGCTGTTTACTTTGTTTATTAACGATCTTCCCTCTACCATAAAACATTCTCGTGTACTAATGTATGCTGATGATGTTAAGCTTTGTTTATCATATAACGATATAGCGTCGGGTTTCAACTTACAGTCAGATATTGATTGTTTTCAGGGATGGTGTGAGTATAACCTTTTAAATTTGAACTGCCTTAAATGCAACGTTATGACTTTTTATAGGGGTACTCCTACTTTTGTTAGTTACTCTCTTCAAAATACGTCACTCGACCGTATATATTCCGTTAATGACTTAGGCGTTCTTCTGGACCCAAAACTTAAATTTGACTGCCACATAATGTCCACTGTCAACAAGGCCATGAGTGTTCTTGGGTTTATAAAGCGTTGGTCAAAAGAATTTGATGACCCTTATACAACCAAATTATTATTTACCTCCCTTGTCCGTCCTATTTTGGAATATTGTTCTTCGGTTTGGAATCCACAATATCAAGTGCACATTGACCGTATTGAGTCGGTACAAAAAAAATTTCTTCTTTTTGCCCTTCGTAGTTTGAACTGGGATCAAAACGTAAGGCTACCTTCCTATCAGAGTAGATTACTATTGCTTAATTAACCTACACTTGTAAATCGTAGAACAATGCTGGGTACTATTTTTATGCAAAATCTTATTAGAGGTGATATTGATTCTGTAGAACTTGTAAACCGCCTAACTTTCAATGTCCCTGCTAGACTAACACGAAATTATTATCCCCTAAATTTGCCACGATGTACATCAAATTTTTGTCTGCACGAGCCCTTTCGCGTTCTATGTAATAATTATAACAATCTTTACCATTTAATTTGCACATCATCTTCTATCCCGGTATTAAAAACTAATATTTTAACTCATTTGCTTCATTCTTAGTTGCTTCTTTTATTTTCATTTGTGTCCCGTCTCTATTTGTTTTTTGTATCTTCCTCGCGAACTCGCATTTTTGCCCAAATTTATAGAAGGGCCCCGCGCGTAACAAGCACGTGCTTGGTGTCGTTGGGCCACTTGTTTGTACTGCTCGTAGTGCATCAACGTCCATCATATATTTCAGTTAAAATTTTTATTCTAGCATCAAAACTGTAGGAGCCACAGTTTTGTGCGGTTTGTGGGCGTAAAAGTGGGCGTGGCACTCTACTGAAACAAACTTGCGCTGCGTAAGAAGCTCAGGAATCTGCACGCCAAATCTCAATAGCGTAGCTCTCATAGTTTCCAAGATCTCAGCGTTGATCCGGACAGACGGACAGACGGACAGACGGACATGGCTAGATCGACTCGGCTAGTGATCCTGATCAAGAATATATATACTTTATGGGGTCGGAAACGCTTCCTTCTGCCTGTTACATACTTTCCGACGAATCTAGTATACCCTTTTACTCTACGAGTAACGGGTATAATAATAAATGCAAGGGTGTAATAAATATTTAATTATTTCGCTGACCGTTTCTTTGACAGCTATATGTTAGAGTCGTCCGATTTGTATTAAATATATTTCGAAATTCTTAAAAATACACAAAATGTTATTTCCAATAGTATAAGATAATATATCAAAAAACACTGAAGCTATAATTTGTTTCATATTATTTTCCCACCAATTTTCCGATCGTTCCTATAGCAGCTATATGATGTAGTCGTCCGATTTTGATAAAACTTAATTCGAAATTCAAAACTAATTTAAAAAAATGTCATTTCCAAGCTTAAGAGGTTTTATGTTAAAAAAAACACCGAAGCTATAATTTGTTTCATATTATTTTCCCACCAATTTTCCGATCGTCCCTATGGCAGCTGTATGATATTTATTTATTTTATTTATTTATTAAAGATGTTAGTCAAATTTACAAAACTAAAACTAACATAGGGGGTTGTAGTACTAGCTGCGGGGCCTTCGACTACGTAATTTTTAGTAAGTGAACTTAATTTAAGAATATTTTAAATTTTGGTTTTAGATTAATTTGTATAAGTTTGTTTTTTTAGGAAACTTATGATAGTTGTTATATTTTCTGCTGTTGGGTGCATGAGGTAGTCGGTGGCTTTGAGATTTTTAAAAAGTAGTTGCTTGTCCTGGGTTATTGCTGGGCATGAATCTAAAATGTGTTCCATGTTAACTGGAGTTGATTGGCAGAGAGGGCAGTTGCGAGAGGTGTTTGGATCGAGAAGGTGTTTGTGTGTTATGATTGAATGTCCAAGGCGGAGTCTTATAAATTTGACTTGGTCAACTCTGGTAATTTCTTCTTTAATTATGTTAGAGAGTGTTGATATGTGGGTGTTGTTTGTGTTTATGTTTTTGTACCATGTGTTGCATTTGTTTATTAGGGTTTCCTTTTCTTGCGTTAGGTGATTTTTTAGAAGTTTGCTTATGTCTTTTATATTTTCGTTTTTCGTATATATAAGTGGCATTTTCGTTGCTTCTTTGGCCGTTTTGTCTGCGAGTTCGTTTCCTTTGATGTTGGAGTGTCCTGGGGTCCATAAAAGTTTTATTTTAGGTTGTTTTGATTGTATTTGTGATCTGATGTGTGCTGGGTATTTGTTGAGGTTTTGTGGATTGCGGACTGCTTCGATCGCTTCTAAGGAGTCAGAGCAGATTACAAATTTTCCTCTCCTACTAATTGCAATTTAAATGGCTTCGAGGATACCAATTATCTCTGCTGTTAGGATTGATGAATAAGGTGGGTGGTTTCCGTAGTGCAGTGTTTCTGTTTCGGTGGTTATAGCAAAGGCTGTGTTTGAATTTTGTTGGGATCCGTCCGTGTATATAAATGTATGGTTTTTGTAGTTCTCTTTTGTTTCATTGAAAAGTTTTTGGTATGTTTCAGGTGAGGTGTTGTTTTTTTTGTAGTTGTGTAGTTGTTTTATTTTTTATATATATGTTATATTTTTTTGTAGTTGCCATGGCGGTTTTGTTTTGTATAGTTTTGTTGGTTGGAAGGGTATGCTAAGAAGTTGACAATTTCCTATAGCTCGTTCTAGTGTTGAGGTCCATTTTTTTCTTCTGGTTATTGGTTTGATAAATTTGTGTATTGGTGTATCTTTAGAGCGAATGAGGTATTTAAAGAGTTTGGTTGTAAGGTGGTCTCGCCGTTGCTTGATGGTTGGAAGGCTGGATTCGTAAAGTAAATTATATGTTGGTGTTGTTTTATGATGTTAAGTTTGTTGGAGAGTGATGGTATGAGAGTGTCAATGTGTGAGTTCCAGTTTTTTTCTTGTTTATGGTTAGTCCGAGTATTTTTAGTGATGCTACGTTTTTTATGCTAGAATTCTGTGTTGTAATTACGCAGTTGCATCTGTGTTTTCTACATATGTGTAGATGTTCACATTTAGTTTGTGATAGGGATGCGCCTGAGTAACTTCCCCAGTCTTCTATTTTCCTAAAGAGGTGGTTTAGGTTGATAGTAATGTTTTTCTTATTTTTTAGATTTACCAGCAAAAGGAAATCGTCTACATATGCGCTGAATTTGATCTGTTTATATCTTGTCAGGATGTTGGCTAGTTTATTGAATGCTATTAGAAAGAGTACCACTGATATGGGGGATCCTTGCGGGATTCCGTTTTCCAAAGGGTGTATGTTTGAGTAGTGTGTCCCTATTCGGACTGTTATCTTTCTGCTTTTGGTGAAGTTTATAATGTAATTTATTATTTTGTAGCCGCATTTCCATTTTATCAGTTGGTCAATTATTGAGTGAGTACCTACTCGATCGAAAGCTCTTGCGAAGTCAAGAGAGATGAGTGAGGTATGTTTCCTAGTATTGAGCGACTTCGTGATGATGTGATCTGCATAGAGCAGATTATCTGAAGTCGATTTACCTTTCTTAAAACCAAATTGGTGTGGGTGTAGAAGTTTGTCGTTGTTAAGGAACCACCATAGTCTGTTCGCTATTATTTTGTCCATTGTTTTACTCAGGCAGCAGTTAAGTGATATGGGTCGGTATGATGAGATGTCGGTTTTGTCCTTTTGAGGTTTCAGAATTGGTATGATCAGACTGGTTTTGTATGATTGAGGTATGTAGTGGTTGAAGATGTTGTTGAAGTGAGAAAGTATTCTATTTTTTATTGATGGTGAAATGTTTTTTATCATGGGGTGTTGTGCCTGGTGTTGTGCCTTTAAGTGATTGGAGAGCAATGGTTAATTCGATATTGGTTATGGGTTTGTCAATTTCTAAAGCAGATGTGGTTGGGATGTGATTAAGGCTTATTGTGTTGTATTTATGGGAGGTGAATTCTTGGCGGTTGGGTAGTGTTTGTGGTATTGCATGGTGTGCGCTTTTTATAATTATTTTGTTAGTTAGTGCTGTTTCTTTGTTTATGTTAGTTGAGGGAGGATATAGGTTGTTGTTGTTATGTGTGTGGGCTGCAAAGTGGTCCCAGTTTGCTTCGTTTAGTGTTGTTCGTTGGTGTCTTTTTGTTGATGATGGTGTCGGTTGGAAAAAGGGTAATGATGATTGGGAAGTGGTCACTTCCGAAAAGGTCATCTATTAGATTCCAGGTTGTGATTGGTGTGAGAGAGGGAGAACAAAAGCTGAGGTCAATGTGTGTGAAGGTGTTGTGTGTAGTGAAGTGTGTTGGTGACTTTTCATTTAGTAGGGTAAGTTGTGACTGTTCAATGTACTTAGCTATTGTTTTTCCTCTTGAGTTCGAGTGTGTGGATCCCCAGTTTTGGTGCCAGCTGTTAAAATCTCCTGTTATCATGACAGTTTCGTTGTTGATGTTAATTACGTTGTTCAGGTTATTGAGCGAAAAGGTTTGTTGGGTGAAATATAAATGGAGTATATTTTAAAGTTTTCTTTTGATTTTATTTCGGCTGCTATTGCTTCTACATCTTCAATGATGTTACTTTTAGTGTGTTGAATTGATTTGTGGATTAGCAGGGCTACTCCTCCAAATCTGTTGGATGCAATGTTTGTTAGTATATTGTAGTTTATTGGTGTCGGTAGGCTGTGAAAATGTTGTATGTGTGTTTCTTGGAGTGAGATAATATGTGGAGAGTGTGTCTTGATGAGTATTAGAAGTTGGTTGTAATTGTTCAGATATCCCTTTATATTCCATTGTAATATTTTTAAGGACATAGTTTAATGAAGTTTATGTGTTTGTTTTATGACGTTCGTGCTGGAAAGGTTTGATCTTTGTTCTTTTGCTTTGAGATTTTTAGATAGGATAGATTTTTCTTTATTTTGTCTTCTGAGTACACGGTCGTTGGTTGATGTCGAGGGTTTTTGAGAGTCGTCATTGGCAAGTAATCGCATTTCTTCATCGAATAAGTCGTAGGCTGCGGGGGTACGTACTATTTTAGAGATCTCTTCATATTTCTTGTCAACCTCTTTAAGAAAGTCGTCTAATCCGGTTGTTTTCTTATGGATTACGTTATTATTATGGATTTGTGTTTCGATTGATCTGGTGGGGTTTTCTGTAGGTGGTGGATTTATTAGGGTTTGGGAGTAAGAAGTTTCTTGGATAGGGTAGTGACGTGTGAAGTAAATGGAGCGGGCACTTTAATGGTCTACTTTTTCGGTGATTCTAATGGCTATGAGTTCCTGTTCCTTAAGAAGTATTGGGCATTTTCTGTCCATGGATGTGTTGTTGCCCTTGCAGTTAATGCACTTTGGTTGCTGTTTGCATTCGTTGTTGTCGTTGTTGTGAGTGGTCTCAGCGCAGTTTTAGCATGAAGGGTTTTCTTGCTTGCAGCCAGGTTGGGGGTGGTTAAAGCGAAGGTATTTTTTGCATTGCATAGGGCGTGGTATGTATGGGCGTGTGAATACTATTTCATAGTATTGTCGACTAGTTTGGTCCATTTGTAGACCTCAGAAACTTTTTGGGAGTTCAGTTCGGCTAGAATTTCTTCATCTTAGACATTCCTAAGCAAATTACAGTAAATGACTCCCTTGGTCTCGTTAAGGTTCTTGTGTTCGTATGCTTCTACGTCTACTTCACCAATTTTTTTAATTTTGAGTAATTTTTGGGTGTTGGGTGTTTTTTGTTTGAACCAGAATTGTACCTGCTCTTGTTACTTTGCATTTTTCGACTTCACCTCCGCACACGTAGTCGATTGATTTTTTTATGATAAATGGATTTGTGTTT
This sequence comes from Drosophila subpulchrella, assembly GCF_014743375.2. Classification (NCBI taxonomy): domain Eukaryota; kingdom Metazoa; phylum Arthropoda; class Insecta; order Diptera; family Drosophilidae; genus Drosophila; species Drosophila subpulchrella. The sequence goes on from NW_023665641.1 coordinate 198,172, forward strand.
TCCAGGGATAAATTGTCTTTTCTTTTTATAACAATAAATTTATGTTCAATTATTGAGTTTTTAGAAAAAAGTTTGTTTTTGTCTGGTGGTAACATTTTGCTTTCGTGGGGCGAACCCCTGCTTGTGGTTGTTGTGATCACGTGACTGTTTGTTGTTGTATTTTTTTTGATTTTTTGGGTGTCTCTTTTGTTCATTTGTTTGTTGTTGCAAGTTTTGCTGATAAGCACTGGTTGTTGGTGATTTTAGATCGCCGAAGCTACACGTCTTTACTTAATGAGGTCTGGAGTGAAACTGATGGGCTTCTGATTCCGCCATGAGGCTCGGGAATATTACATTTTCAGGCTTCCTTGTCTTCGATAGCAGTGTGTTTTTACTAAATTGTAGTGACTACGCATCTTTTGGTAGTTTTAATTTTCTTTATTTGTATTTTAGTGAGAAGGCATCTTTTGGTAGTTTTAATATATTTTATTTGTATTCTTTATTTGCATTCAGGAGCAGCCTTAAAGCCGCTTCCAACGACAAGTTTCTGATTTTACAATTCTTCTTAGGTTCTAAGTAAGCCTAAGTCTCGTAGCTGCGCTGCCTACAGTTGGACGGCAGAGAGACGGCTATGTATATCTTATATATATTAGTGTATTTAATTATGCTTTCTTTAGCTGGAGCGCGAGGGTATATGTATGTACTTGAGTTTGGCTGAGCGGCCGGCGTGTGTAACAGAATGCTGACACTTGCACTATCAGTGAGCGCGCCGATCGACTCATGTTTCGGCCACTTAGGTTTTTGACCGGGCCTTTGTTTATGTAAACACTGCAACAAAGTGTTACAGTGTGTTTGCTTCAAATACTCTTGGTACAGTAGTTATTCAATATATGTGCATACTACATCTCCCTCCTTTTGAAAAATAACGTAATATTATGAAGTTATTTTATTAGTATATTTTACTTTAAGGAATAATTCTTTTTTTTCTTAATCTTTTTTTTTTTTTTTTTTGATTGGGAATGGAATTGGGAATAATATTCGTATTTAAAGAAGAAGTATTTCTAAAGCATGGCCATGCTAAATGCAATTATGAAATAAACGTTTTTAATCTATCCTTATGAACTGTTTGTTTTTTGTTCTTATTATTCGTTATTATAATGTTATTTCTTTCTCCTATTTCCGTTACTTCATACGGACCGGTATATTGATAATCTAACTTATGACCTGTTTCATTTCTTAAAAAGACTTCATCACCTACTGATATATCTATGTTGTTTATTTTCTGATCATATAGTATCTTATTATTTTTCTTATTTTTTTCTATCATTATTCTAGCTCTTTTGTATGCTACTTCTAATCTATATTTACTTTCCTTAGCATAGTCATCTATTACTGCGTTTATGCGATGGCCATTTCACGCTTTCATTTCGCGATTTCAGCCGATTCGTGTGAATTCAACCTCAAAGCGTGAATTGGTGACAATCAAACTCCGGTAACTCTATATAATTATCGGAGTTGCCACATCGATATAAATACATAAAAACACCTTACATTTAACAAAATATTTGTTCATTTAGTGCCAATGGAAACTAGTTTTCATCTTTTATTTTGACGGTAAAAAGATGTTATACTGGCTTGCACATACTTTATCTTTAATACTAGCAAGTTTATTTCATGCGAATCGAGAAAAAATAATCGGTTTAATAATCGCTAACACCTTTTTCCACCGGTCCGGCACCTCTGTCAGCTGAGATTGATAGAATGCATGAATTCGGCGGTGTCGCATAAACAGGAGCAAATTTTATTTCACGCTTTTAAGAAATCATGAAACCCTTAGCATAAACATAGTATATATTATATATAGGTTCTATATTTTCTATACTATTAAATTGTTTTGGTAAATTATTTGTTTTACCAAATACTAGCTCGTATGGGCAACAATTATGTGCCATTGAAGGGGTCGTGTTGAAACAAAAAACGAAATATTGAAGCCATACGTCCCAATCAGTTTTATCAACCAAAATATATGAGCGTATGTATTTATTGAAAGTTCTATGACTTCGTTCTATTGTTCCTACTGTCTGGTGGTGGTGTGCCGTAGATGTTATATTTTAAATTTTTAGGTATTTGCACAAGTCATTGAATTCTTATATTCTGTACCTATGTCCGTAATGAACGTCTTAAATGATTCAAAAATTGCTATAGCGACAGTGTTCGTGTTTTTATTCGGAACTAGTATGGCAACTAAATATTTAGTCAGGTCACATATTAGAGTGACTGCATACTCATTGCCATTTTCTGATTTTGGTAGTGGACCAATAGTGTCCACTATCACTCTGTCGAAAGCATTTATAGGCGTATCAGTTATTATTAATGGAGTCTTATTGTGCCTAGTTACTTTAGCTTTTTGGCATTTCTGACATTTTCGTATGTATTCAGTAATATCTCGAGTCATACTTTTCCAAAAATAATGTCTTTTGAACTTGGTCAAGGTTTTTGTAATGCCAGTATGACCTCCTTGTATTGGATCATCATGTAATTTAGACAGTATTGCTTTTTTCTCGTCTTGTTTTTCTATAAAGGCCACCGGGTTAAATAGCGCTACTCTTAAGGTATTCAATATATTGTTGCCCATTTGTTTAAAATTATTTATTGATACATGTTCAAAGATATTTTCCCAGTTGGGAAATTGGCTGAATTTGTTTATACCGGCTTGCATTTCAAGCCTTTGGAAAAATTTACCTAAGTCTAGGATTCCATTGGTATATAAATCGCTAACATCATATCTTGCAGTAATTTTCCTATCATGTTTAAAAAAACATAGCATATATTTTACATGCAAGGTCACTACATTACGTACTTCGTCATTGTTTACGACTTCATATACGTTGGGCTTAGAAGCTTTATCTATAGATTGCGTAGGCAATTCTATCTGTTTGTTTTCCGCGCGGAGTTTCTGTCTATTTTGATATCTAGTAGTGACTTTCTTTATATTTCCAGTAATGTTTTGTAGATCTTTAATGGTTATTCTATATAACGCATCAGCTACATAATTGTCTTTTCCCTTTAGGTATTCAACTTTGAAATCATACTCTTCTAACTCTAGCTATAATTTGTTTCATATTATTTTCCCACCAATTTTACGATCGTTCCTTTGGCAGCTATATGATATAGTCGTCCGATTTTGATAAAATTAAATTCGAAATTCAGAATGAATTAAAAAATGTTATTTACAAGCGTAGGAGGTTATATGTGAAAAAACACAGAAGTTATAATTTGTTTCATATTAATTTCCCACCGATTTTACGATCGTTCCTATGGCAGCTATATGATATAGTCGCCCGATTTTGATCAAATTAAATTTGAAATTCGGAACTAATTAAAAAATGTTATTTCCAAGCGTAGGAGGTTATATGTTAAGGAACACCGAGGCTATAATTTGTTTCATATTATTTTCCCACCAATTTTACGATCGTTCCTATGGCAGCTATATGATATAGTCGTCCGATTTTGATAAAATTAAATTTGAAATTCAGAACTAATTAAAAAATGTTATTTCCAAGCGTAGGAGGTTATATGTTAAGGAACACCGAAGCTATAATATGTCTCATATTATTTTCCCACCAATTTTAAGATCGTTCCTATGGCAGCTATGATATAGTCTTCCGATTTTGATAAAATTTAATTCGAAATTCAAGACTAATTAAAAAATGTTACTTCCAAGGAAAGGAGGTAATATGTTAAAAAACACCAAAGATATAATTTTTTAACATTTTTTATACTTTATGGGGTCGGAAACGTCTCCTTCACTGCGTTGCAAACTTCTGACTGAAATCATTATACCCTCTGCAAGGGTATAAAAATAGAACTTCGGTGTTTTTAACATATAACCTTCTACGCTTGGAAATAACATTTTTTAATTAGTTCTGAACTTCGAATTTAGTTTTATCAAAATCGTACGACTATATCATATAGCTGCCATAGGAACGATCGGAAAATCGGTGGGAAAATAACATGAAACAAATTACAGCTTCGGTGTTTTTTGACATATTATCTTATACTATTGGGAATATCATTATTTGAATTTTTAGGAATTTGAAATTATATTTATCAAAAATCGTACGTTTCTTATATATAGCTGTCAAAGGAACGGTCAGAGAAATAATGAAATTATTATTTTTAAGAAAAAATTTGCTTTGTTGATTTTGATCGTATTTTCTTTTATTCTAGGATATAGTAGAATATATCAACTTTTCAGAGTTACGAATTCAGTTTTACACAACTATCACTGAAGCTAGCAACAAAAATTTAACATTGTGTTACTAACATTGATTATTTCTTATAACTGCAAGGGTATAAAAACATCGGCTTGCCGAAGTTAACTTCATTTCTAGTTTTTATTTGCTATTTAATATTATTTTGGGTGTTAGCTATCCCTCCTTAAACGCGACTGTCTTGTTCCTGGCAGTACTTCCTAGAAGACCGGTATATGTTGATTATTGATATTAATTGTGTGTGTATACATAATGCTTTTGCAGCTGATGGGGAATTTGAGATTCGTTTAAACACATATTCTTAATATTACACACCAAAATCCTATAATAAATGTAACACAATTCCTTCAAAGGGCAAGTTCAAATTGCATTCCTAGGTTTAAACATAAACAAATGTTTTAAAACCACACCAGTCGACTGCATTATGCACTATCTATATTGATGTGAGGACCAATAAAAAAAATGGCAAGCAGCTCCTGAAGCGAAAACAGTTTGACATAAAAATCTAAAAAAAGAAACAGAAATTCGGAAATAATTCGAGGACGCGCGATAAGTTTAAGTTGGTACAAAAAGCAACCCAAAAACGAACATTTGTTTTTTTCATATTTTTCTATTGTCATTTTTATGTTATAAATTGTGCCAAAGTGGTTTAAAAATGAGCTGATCATAATCTTAAGGCATATCCGCAAATAACTGCATCCTTTTTTTTTTAAATTAAGCCTCCTTACCCATTTACCAAGTCCCCCAATTTTTTCAAGTTCCACTTTGTCCCTTATAACGTCATGGCCTCTATAACTAACTAACTAAATAGCTCTCTGGCATATGGTAATAACCAAGCATACTAAGAAAATAACACATTTACTATTTAATAGGCTTTTTTAAAAAGGCGTTCAATTAAACAAAAAAAAAGTGCGAATAAATCTACTCCAGGTGGGAAACTTATGAAAATAAGAATACTGTAAACAAGATATGGGTGCGTGTGTAGACATAATTCTTTTTTATGAAATGAAACTCGTTTAAATACAAATTCTTAATAAAACCCTTTAAAAACCTTTAACAGATTTAACACATTTTCTTCATATGGCAAATATAATATCAAATTACTAATTGATTTCTCAAATTGAAATTGCGTTCCTGTGTTCAAGCAACAATTTCTTACAGCGACGAAGAGTTATACCAAATCCTTAAGCCAGTTTAAGCATAATTTGCAAATAGCAACGGGGAGGTATACAATACATGAGTCGATTAATGTATTTAGAAACCTTAGACATATAATAGAGCAAGATACTCCACAAAATTTAATATCATTCCCTCAACAATTGGAGTTCACTGTACTCAAGAAGACTTTTATTGAATTGGAAAACCACTCAAACGACAGAGTCTTCCGAAGACCAGGAGACAAAAGACGCGGGTAAGTCTCGGTTTGCGGGCATGTGGAGCCCTAAACCCGACGAGACGCGGCGACCCGCTCGACCCTCGGGGTCGAAAACGACTCCAGCAACGCGAGCGACAATGACGAGCCGGTCACCCGAGATATACTGGGTCCCGCCAACGCCCTTCCATTAATCACACCTATCGCCGTACGGTCGAAGACCAAGTCAGTCGTTGGAAAGGACATGCCTTGATGATGCGCATCGAAGTCAAGTCTATCGTATTCAAGGCACCCTGGATACGCGGCGAAGGTCCTTACGTGGACGAACCTACGTCACCACCACCACCCCCGCGTTGGGATGCGGGAAGCGACGTTCCGTTCAGAAGCCGATATCCAGACATCAGCGTCTCGCCAGTCAGTCAAGGAAAAGACCGGAGAGTACGAGAGTGGGTCACACTGCGGCTTTCGGGTCTTTCTTTCTCACGTACCTCGAGGCAGACGGTCGCGCACGCGGACAACGCGGAGAAAATTTACAAGTTAAGCACGCGGGGGAGTAAGAACGCGGTCGGTAGAAAAATAAGGTTAGTGAGCAAGAAGTGTAATCGGTGCAGTGAAACAGAAAGCAGAGCAACAACGCGAGGCATTTGTGAAACAAAAATATATTTATAAAACGGAAACGGAAGAAAGGCGACAGTGAATGAAAATAAGTTAAATACATGTATATGCAAAACGACAAATGGTGGTCTTAGTGTTTATTACTTTTACCTCCACGCACCCTTTTCCCCAAGTTACTTAGGCTACCGATGGCCGTCTATCCGACTGGGAGCCGAAAAGATATTGACACTATATATATTATCACAACTTTCTGCGCTTTATCCGTTAATTCACCTGCGCAGTGAGGTGGAAGATCCCCTCACTCTCCCACTTATTCCGCCCGACGAAGTGGCAGAACCCTTCGTGCCCCACTAACTCCCACAAGGAGGCGGAAGATCCTCTCGCGTGTCCGCCCTAATTCTCTACAGCGAAGGGGCAGAACCCTTCGTGTCCCACTGAGGCGGAAGATCCTCTTACTTGCCCCACCATTCCTACAGCGTAACGGAACGGCAGATCCTTCCGACATAATAAATAAAACTTGCTTCCAGCCGGCTAATCACGATAAAATCCGGCTGCGGCCTCGCCCGAAGGTCCAACCCGAAGGATTTTCAGTCCCCACGACGCTAGTCTCGCACCTCGACCATCCACGTGAAGATCCGGCTGCGGCCTCGCCCAAAGGTCCAGCCCGTAGGGCTTTTAGCCCCCACGATCCCCGCACCGCGGCCACTTACAATAAAATCCGGCTGCGGCCTCGTCCGAAGGTCTAGCCCGTTTGACTTTTGGCAACGACCTAGCTACGATACTCGGCCAGGATCAAGAACCCTCTGCAGAAATTCGACACCACCATAAGAAATCCGGATGCGACCTCGCCCGAAGGTCCAGCCCGTGAAATTTTTCATCACCAAAGGACTTAGTGTTCCGAAATCACTATAACCTGGAAGGTCCTTCGAGAATTGCAAGTTCGCGCCCACCTGAAAACCCCCCTCGAGCGGATAGGCGTAAAGCTCCGGGATAATTAATTAAAAATCATCGTTCGCCCTGTGGATATTACTCTCTAGTCCAGTGTCTCAGTGATGTTACAAATTTCTTGTAAAAGAAATGTGTAACTTTTGTTTGGATTTTTGGAAAAAACCAACAAGTTTAGCGGGAGACCCAAAAAAAAAGTCTGGATTTTTATGTCTTATAGCTTCTAAACAACTAAAGCTTCAGACAGGTGCTATATGTCGCCAAAAAGGTAATTTAATATGCTCATCACACTACCTTCGCTTAGATTCTCTAATTAAGAGTTAAAGAAAAAGGTTTTTTTAAACCAATTTTTGCCAATTTTCTCAGAATTGGTTCGAGCAATTTCATTTTAAATATCAAGCTATATAACCCTTGGGGTTCCTCAACTTTTGATATACAGCACTTTTTGTCATAAAAATTAGCGTTAGGAAGCTATTGAACAATAAAAATTGCAACCCGTTTCAGTTCAGTACGAAAAACATTTCATGCTTGCCTACAGTGCCACGCCCCGTCTGACGCCCACGAACCACCCAAACTAATGCTCCAACAGTTTTCATATTAGCAAAAAGTGTTTACTGATTGACCTTAAAGAAATGTTGTCACGCCCACTCTAACGCCCACAAACTTCAAGAAATCGCAAATTTGAACGCTGATATCTCGGAAACTATCAAAGATGGAGAACTGGGATTTGTGCGCAGCGCAAGTTTGTCAAGCGAACTTACCCAAAGCTGTGGATTCTGCAGTTTTCATACTAGAAAAAAAATTGATCTGATATGTAATGGTCTCATCAAATCCTATCGATTGATTTTAAAAAAGTTTGCCACGCCCACACTTTATTTGTCACGTCAATACCTATCGATTGGCCTAAATGAAGTTTTCCACGCCCACTCTAACAACCACAAATGCCCATTACGCCTTAATCTGCCTGCCGCCAACATAGCCATATATTGAAATCGGGTTAGGTGGTACTTTACAATCTCGCTTTGCTGCTTGCAAATCTTCATCACCCTTTTACTCCCTTTAGCTGAGTAACGGGTATCTGATAGTCGAGGCACTCGACAATGTCGTTCTTTTATGTTTTTTAGTAAAAGAAAAACACTTATAAGTTTTTCACAGACTTATTATAATAAATAAATTATTAAGTGTTTAATTCCGATGTCTAACTAACATACTTCATTTAAATTCCCCAGAAAAATGTTTCTATAATTAAGTACTGGATACAATAACGAAATGAACGTGGCGTTTCCAATGAAAATATATATATTGATTTCAATGCAATTTCAACATCTCATATGGTTATCACAGCTGAAGTGAATGGAACTCCCATTTTATAATTGATTTTTAGATCAAAAACTTCCTTTTTTGCTATTGCTTTATTTATTGAATCTTTTCTTTAATGTGTAAAATAAATATAATCTAACTAAAAGTCATGTAGAATCACTTACTAAATGACCCTGATCATTATTGCTGGGGTGGTAGATCGTTTCGAAGTAGACGGTTTCTTCCTTTCTTATGGTAAGCCTCTTTAACGGGAGGTATGCCAAGATCCCTGAGGATGTTTTCGAACATACCATGGTCCCTGTTACATCGTTTGCTTGGGGGGTCTGCGTACTGTTCAAAGCTAGCAGCGGGGACGATTGTCTGTTAAGAGTAAACGTTATATGTTTTCACTTTTGTTTATTAATTTTGATTCGCCAGTCTGATAACTACTTCTCAACTACCACCAAATGATCCGCTGTGTACAGTATAAACAGAGTAGGGCCCAGTGCGCTACCTCATGGAACCTAGCTTCAATGGTATATAGCTTGGATGTTGTTGCATTGCATCTCACCGCGAAGACTCTGTGATAGAGGGCAACTTATGAGTGTTTTCTGGCAGTAATGTTATATATGCATAAGACCTTCAAGCCAAACTCTGTCAAATTCTTGGGAGACAATATTCCCGATGTTCAAAGGCTGTACGAGTTTTTTATGTTATCCGGTTGATCTGCTCAACAGTGTAGTGCCTTTCCCGGAACCCTAATTGATGTGCCGGGATTAAATTGTGTGCTCTTAGATATGGTGTTATGCGTGTGAGAAGGTAATAATAGTTTTAATAATAATAATAATAATAATAATAATAATAATAATAATAATAATAATAATAATAATAATAATAATAATAATAATAATAATAATAATAATAATAATAATAATAATAATAATAATAATAATAATAATAGTTTTAATAGTTTGGACAGACACGATGATAAATGGTCTGTACGATGAGGGAATTTTGTGGTCTTTCCCAGGCTTTTGTATCATTATGAGAACAGATTTTTCCCATTTTTTTTGGGAAGTACCTAAGTTTTGCGATCCTAAGGAGTTTGTAATGGTAGGGTCTGCTCTTCCTCTTGCTTTAAGGTTTTCATGAGTCTGCGGGTGGCTTCATTAAAAAGTTGCTTAACAAGTTGTTCGATTTGCAGAATTGTATTGGTTGCTACGCGCAGTCGTCTCTTGCGGTGTTGAGGCTTTGGCCGCTGCCATGAGTACGGATTTCAGAGCATCGTAACAGTAATCGATATCATTCTTGGTGTTGAGCAGTGTGGTAAGATCAATGTGGGAACTAAGGCACTTCTTGTACTTCTTGTAGCCAGTTAGTTCTATGCGACGTCGGCCTGTAGAGGTCATTGATTATTTCTGTCTTGAAAAAGAGTTATTAAGATCGGCGAGTGGTCCGATTAAAAGTCCGATAGAGATTTCGCGCATATTTGATTTCTTGGGTGTTCTTTGTTACAGCGAAGTCAATTAAGTCCGAAACTTTTCTGGGGTCAGCTGGTCAGTATGTTCGGCTGCCAGGGAAGACATAGTCGAGTTTGTTGCCCAAGTTTATGATTGTTTTATACTTGTATAGTTGCCTTTCTTTGGGAGTGACGCATCATGAGCACCAGTGCGTGTGCTTTGTATAAGTCCAAGAATTGCCCTTTCGTTATTGTAAATCGCGGTAGGCAGTAGACAGCGACGATAGTAACACTGGCGATGCACGATTGTAATTTTATAGATGTAGCTTGCAAATAATTTTGTTGCAAGCTTCTGGTGAAAGTGGTGTTTGATGCATTCCCTGACTAAGATACCGGTTCCGCCGTGGACTTCACCATCCGAATGATCGGTGCAATTTGAAGTATCCTCTTACTTGGAAGTTTTATTTACTTGTAATATGCGTTTCTGCCAGCAGTATTTCGTCTATGTGTTTTTCAATGAGGAATTGAAGAATTAAAAGTGTGTTCCGTGGAACGCCGTTGGCATTCAACTTGAATATTCGAATGCAAGACATCGATTGTTTAGTTTGTTGAGATGCGGGCATAATTTTTAGAATGTTTTGATTTTGCATACGGTTTTGCATTGTTGACATAAAGTCTATCATACTTTGTGTTAAGGCTAACAACACGGCTTCGATATTATTTGGTATTTGTCCTATTGGTTGCTGAGATGTTATTATATTAGGCTCACCGCATCGAGCTTGTGGGATCAACGTCTGGTTTTCTAGTCCTGTTTTCAGCGCACTGACGTATGTCATTCCCCCATTTGTGTTTAGAGGTCCAAATGAAGATCAGGCTGCTTTCCCACAGAAAACGTCAGGTGTAGTTTGAGATTGCACGTACTCATTTTTTATATTCTTGGAGCGTGCAGATTTTGCTTGTTGAAGCCTACTCTTCAGCTCCTTATAGACTTGGCAGCGGTATGGTTTTCTCCACAGTAAGCGAATTTTTTCGTTTTTACGTCTTCTTTGCTTGCAGGGCATTGTTCAAAATTGTGGATGCTACCCAGACTGACCGATCGCCGCAGTTGCACTTAGTGTCTCCCGTGAGCCAGTTCCCCGATCTCGGCGAGGGAAATCTTTCGGAGAAGGGAGGCTGGCCCCGTCACCCGTGAGCCAGTTCCCCGATCCGGAGGTGAGGAAAACACTTCCCGGGCGGTCGGAGGAAAGAGGGGCCCCGTCATCCGCGAGCCCTCTTCCCCTTTTCGTCCCGGTAAGCTCGAGGGCACTATTCCCGGACACTCTCGAACTTTCACTGACACATTGTTGTTTTTCGCTTTGTTACTCTTTATTTTCTTCTTATGTTATCCCTAACCTATCTGCCACAAATGTTCTCCCACTTTTGGGATTTCGGGCTCTCGGCCAGCTCACGCACTTTTACTCCTTCCGCATCTTCTGGGTTGTGGCGGTGATGATGTCCAATTCCAGGCTTTGTTTTATCTCCCTGCTTTTCTGCGAACCACGACCGTCTCCTTTGCCGGTTTACGAGCGACTGTCCCTATCGACAAGTGGGGAAGCTTCGGCTGCCGTTGTCTGCCGACGATCGTGTCGGCTGCTGCGCTGTCGTCGTCCGGGCAGAGGACCACGTGTTTTGAGCTTCGGCTGCGTTTTTAAAATAAAATAAAATATTTGAGCTTCTCGCTTTTCTATTGCACTTACTGAATTTAAGCAAAGGCAACGTGATTAGCTCATTAAATTACCATTTCAGCGACATATAGCACGTGTCTGCAGCTTTAGTTGTTTTGAAACTAGCCGGTTTTTCCAAAAGTCGTAGAACAAAAGTTTTCCATCTAGAGCTTTTTAATACAGCCATTCCCAAGACCCTTAAACCAAAAAGGAATTCATACAAACCCACAAACAAAGGGACAAACATTTTCATTTAGAGAAACACCCAAAATCCTATTTTGGGAATAACTTTTGACGCGTATTCTCAGGAAAACTAAAGGGGCGCTTGTCCCCAAACTCTGAATTATAGCAATAACTGCCCACTTATTTTAGTTTTTAGGCGTTAGTTCCGATAGCTATTGTAAACCAAGGTGAAAAGTCTTACCAGCTGACGGCTGTAAATTATTTCATCGTGGTTACCAAAAGGGTCAGGAAGATGATAAAAGAATCAGTTTGGGGTATATAAAGGCGGAACCTACGTACTTCGTTTTGTTTTCTCTTGATAAACTACCGATTACCGAAGTACTTCAAGAAGGTGGCTGTACGAGCTTAAATTATTGTCTAACTGTTTTTGTGTGCCAATCACAGCTAACGAAAGCCTAAAAACCTGGCCTGCTTAAGTTTAGGCTGTAATATTTGTATTATAATAGATTATTGGCACTGAGTATTGCGATCCAGTCTGACAGAAGGCAAAACATTGAATAATCAATCGATTCTACCTTTACGTAAAGGGCTTTAGCTATCTGGGAGTTAGAGAAATTCAAGAAATACCTTCGAAATTATCACCCTTAGCACCCCACCAAAAGCAGATTAACCAATATTTCCTATTTTGTAAATTACGCGCTGCCGAACACCGAAACAATAAAAACCTCCCGGCACTCGTCCCATAATTTACTTTTTAATAACGTCCCGTCCAGCAAAATCATGACAGCAGCCCTCAGCGAAAGATCATTCGGCAATCATGTAAAAGATGTACCCAAATATTCACCGTAAACTGAAAAGCTCTGGAATATATCCCTCCCTTTCAGAAGTGTGCGGAGAGTTTTATTTACACTTTGTTAGCCTGCATTCCAATTGATTTGCTCAACAGCACAATAAACATATATAATAATATGGGACCAAAGGGAAATGGAGATATGCAAGAAGCAAAGCGAGCTTGAAATGCGCCACCCGTGATCTCAATATATGGTTATGTGCGCGGTAGACAGATTTAAGCGTTATGCGCGTTAGAAAGGGCGTGGCAAACTTTTTTTTTGATCAATCGATAGGTATTGACAAGACTAATACATTTCAGTTTAAAATTTGTATCTAGCATGCAAATTGTGGGCGCCACAGGCTTGGTCGGTTTGTGGGCGTTAGAGTGGGCGTGGCAATATTTTTTTTGGGTCAATCGATAGGTATTGATGAGAATAATACATTTCAGTAAATTTTTATTCTAGCATCAAAACTGTAGGAGCCACAGTTTTGGGCGGTTTGTGGGCGTTAGAGTGGGCGTAGCACTCTGCTGAAACAAACTTGCGCTGCGCAGAAATCTCAGAAATCTGCATGCCTAATCCCAGTATTGTAGCTCTTATAGCTTCCGAGATCTCAGCGTTCATACGGACAGACGGACAGACGGTCAGACGGACAGACGGACATGGCTAGATCGACTCGGCTAGTGATCCTGTTCAAGAATATACAAATTATTTATTTAGTACGGGTTGGCTGGCGGGCAGGTCCCACGCAGCAGTCACTAATTATTATTTAGTACAGGTCGGCTGGCGGGCAGGTCCCACGCAGCAGTCACTAGTATCCAAAAGCCAACCGTCCCAATTCTTATGGGCCAAGGGTGCTGGATCCAGGGGGATCGCGAGTACTGGATGTTGGGGTATTATCCGGGTTAAGCCGGATTCTTGATGAGCCGGCTTGCTATTCCTATCCACTGAAGATTAGGAAGTTTACGTTGGAAGGGTGACTGCCCTTCTTTACCTGCTGGCCTAGGGACTCAGACAGTGCGAAAATAATAAGTTCTTAACGGCGGTAGCCGGAGTTTAATATTGTCAGAGCTTGTGCTCTTTATTCAAGACTTCAAATTAGACTGAACTTAAAGCTAACAAAAATTGGAATCGTAGCGGCCACGCAAATATGCTGTGTTTGCCGGCTATGCATGGGCATCCGGCCAGACGCTGTGTCAGCAGTTTTGGCCGGAGCGAGCTGTCGAACGAACGATCATTGCCGCCGTTCGGTTAACTTAGTTAACTACTCCCCCCTCAGGAATGAGGCCGCCCTCGGCCGACCCTAGTCTGGCAATCATCTCTTTTAGCTGGGCCGTAGTTCTTCTGGCCTGGGTGAATCGCCGATAGGTTAATCCGATGCAGATCAACGCGCAGCATATTGCTCCTGCAATTAGCATTATCTGATACAAGCGATAGTCGTTGACCTCTTCTCCGAATCGTTTGATGTGTTCCAAATTACGTTCACTTAATCGATGAAGGTATGGAAGACTACGGATGTTTCGTTCCATAGTGATGTTCAGAGAAGGCGAGCTGGCTACTCCCGGAGCCCTTTTCTGGGCTGTGTCCTGATTAACAAATCGGGTTTCGTTGACTGTGGTACTCTCAATGAAGGTGATGAGGTAGGTACCCTGTACGTGGACGTAGGTGCCATTGTCCACACTCACACGAGCCGGGCGATCATTTACAATAACAATTCCATCGTCAACGTAAGTGACGGGATGCAAGTCGCTTTGTTGAATTTCGCAGTGCGCAGTGCCTCCAGCGTGGAGCTCCTGGGCGCACGAACTTCTTAGTGCCAGTTGGCAAAATGTGGCCCCTGGTGTTACGGAGCAGTTTTTTACCGTGCGGATCTCCCCATTGCATTCCGCTATTATATTATCTTCCAGCCTGAGAATGGTGCCATGATGTGACACAGGAAAAACGGTTATTTTGTTGCAGGCTGACTTAATTATAGGAAATTTAATAACAAAGTGTAAGATGTTAATGGATTGTACAACTTTTACGGACGCTACGGACAAAACATCTTTGATGGCGGTCTCCGTGGGCTCTTCCATCCACACACTTTCTAGGTCTGCATGATCTAGTATGCTAGGGCTAACGACATTAATTTTCGCAAGGGCGACTGCAAGCATCAAATTCTGCAGCTCATTACCATCATCCTATTACGAGCTAGTAACATCTCGTATAGGTGTCCCGTATCAATGTGGGATTCCTTAGCCGACCTCAGAAGTTGATTGACAGTAGTGGATATTTGATTGATTTGGTCTTGGACTTTGGTATTAATATTTAATTGCCTATTGTTTGCATCAATGAGTAGAAATTCGTTGAATTTATTTTTTTCAAAATCCTCGGCGTCCGGCGTTCCCGCCACTACCTTTAAGGTTTTACCTAGGAAGTCTAAACTCCTGGCTACTCTATGGTGAATGCTTAATGACTCGAGCAGGTCACGCAAGTGAGCGGTATCAACGCTCAAAAGTTTTTGCTTATGCGATTGTGGGAACCTGTCGGTCATCCCGTCTGTCTCTTCCACCACGCGCCTATACTCCGAGAGATTCGCTGAGTGTCTTACAAATGCGAACTCTTCCCATACCAAAATTCGAACATCAACGATGGGAATGTATTTGGCTTTTGAGTAGTCTGTTATGTGCGCCGAAGCTACGGTCAAGAAGAATAGCAGGGGTATGATTGTAAACCTGTATTTTGGATATACTGTATTGTTTGTTAAAGACGGGTTAACCCACCACCAAAGCACAGAAAAAGCAGTATGATTAAAAATAATAGTAATGAAAAGCTTACGCCAAGTGGCTAGGTATAAAAGTAATAAAAAATAAAAAATTATCAGGCGAGCGATAACATGGTTCTGCTTGCCCTACCTAAGGTTGTCTTTGTGGACCACCCTCCCCTTAATGAGGACTGTGGTCCCCATGTCCGCTTCCACCGTTTTTTCTTCGCATAACGGCGAAAGCTTGTTTCCTAATCTCCTGTTGGATTTTACTAGGACTTTGTCGCCGGCATTGAATATTCTGTTCTGCCGGGAGGCATTTTCCCTGCTTCTTAGCTTGTCCTGGGCATGCCTTATTCTACCCTCTATATCGCACTGTGGGTCATTCGATTGAGTGACTACCACGTCGGCGGGCCTCTTACCGATGACCGAATGGATAGATTTGTTGTATTTTGTCGTGGCCAGTAAAATCAACTCTACAGTGTCGCTGATGTCTTTGTCGATTTTGAGGCATCTGGCAAGTTCCACCAGAGTGCTGTAGAAGCGTTCCACTTGTCCGTTCGAGACGCTGTGGAGGGGCGGCGCATTCGAGACGCTAACGCCGAAGTGGTTTTCAAGCATGGTCAAAAAAGTGTGCGAATTCAATGACGGTTCATTGTCGCAATAGATGACCTTAGCTTTGGGGAAAACGTTCAAGAGTTGTAATAGGGCCGGTTTGAGATCCTCTATTGTTCTAGAGGGAATCGGTTGGACCATTGCAAATTTTGAAAACTTGTCAATGCATGTGAGGAAGTATTTCCTGTCTGTAGAGAAATTGTCTATGTGCAGCATTTCCCCCACCTGCGATGGGACTGGCGTTTCGCCGAGTTCCTGTTTTTTTGGATGTCTGTCATATTTGGCTCTCGCGCATGTCTTACAGTTTGAGACGATTTCGCTGGCCAATTTTGCCATCTTCGGGAAGTAGTATTCGGAGAGCACTTGCTTCACATTTTCCTGGGCCGATCTATGGGCCCTATTATGCTCAGCTGTGATAATTTCCCGCCTCTCAGCAACTGCGAAAATGTCTGTTACTTGATTTTTGCAATACCAAAATTTTGTTGCTGGAAATTGTCGCACCAGCCTGTCCTGTACCATGGCCAACGTGTGTAGGTCACAATGGATGGCGTTTACGCCATTAGGAACGATAATATCTGCGATTTCTCTGAGCAATGATTCTTTGCACGAGAAGCTAACTAAATGACGCCTTTTGTTCCCAAACAGTATGAATCTGCGTTTCGATGGGGAGCGCGCCTCTTCGAGAACCAATTGGTTCTGGAAGCAATTCAGCGGTTTGTCCGTAAAATCAATGGTGTGGGTCAGGGAGAGTTCGCTGTGTATCGTGGCTATGCATGATTCAGCTTCCTGCTCTTCCATGGCATTGAGTTGTTGTCTGGACAGCTCGTCCGCGACCAAGTTCTCTTTGCCAGGCTTATAAAAAATACGCCCACCTGACTCATCAATGCGCGCCTTCCACCTCTTGATTTTAGCGTTCGGATTCGACTCCGAGACCGCAAAGGTTAAGGGCTGATGATCAGTAAAGATATTTATGTCTTTTACTGCGTACAGATAGTGCCGTAATTTGGCTAATGCCCAAATAATAGCTAACAATTCCCTTTCATTTGTAGCATAATTTATTTCCCTGTCCTTCAATGTCCTTGAGATCATTGTGATTGGCCGAGCCTCTTGGGACAATACCGCGCCAATGCCATAGGCTGATGCATCTGTCGTTAGATCAAATGCTTTTTTATAATCAGGGTATCTTAGCATGACGTCCTCAGATGCCAAGATGTTTCGCAGCTTCTGAAACGCTTGTTGCTGCGCCTCAGAGAACTGGACCGAAATGTTCCGTGACCTATGTCTACTAACCGTTCCGTTTTCCCCTTTCAGGATGTCCGAAATGGGTCTTGCTATTGCCGCAAAATCCTTTATGAAACATCTGTAGTAGCTTGCCAGGCCAAGGAATGATCTGACTTCAAACACGGATTTTGGTTCCGGGAAGTCTTTAATGGCTTTGACCTTCTCTGGGTCAGTTGTTGCACCGTTGCTGGTGACTATGAATCCCAAAAAGCCTACGCTCTTTTTAAAGAAGCGTGATTTTTCTACAGACACCCTCATGTTTGCTTTGTAGAGGTTCTTTAAAACCCAATCTACGTGTGTGACATGTGATTCTTCATTTTCAGAAAAAATAATCACATCATCCACGTATACGTAGCAAAATTTGCCGATTTGCTCTCGCAAGATGTCGTCGATAGTCCTTTGAAAAATGCTGGCAGCATTTTTCAGACCAAAAGGGAGTCTGCGAAATTCATATTTCCCTCCGTTTACCGAAAAGGAAGTTTTTTCGCGATCACGCTCTGCGAGCATGATCTGGTGGTATCCTGACTTAAGGTCCAATGTTGTAAAATATTTGGCCTTGCCTAGGTTTCCCAATATCATGGAGATATTTGGCATGGGGTATTTGTCGGATACCGTTCTTTCATTTAGCTTGCGAAAGTCAATTACTAGTCGCATGTTTTTGTTGCCCATTTCATCAGTGCCCTTTTTGTCCACTACCCATATTGGGTTGTTGTACGGAGACACGGATTACTGGATTATGCCGTTGTCCAATAGATTTTGGATTTCCTTGTTAACAAAATCGGCCGCCCCCATGGGGTACGGATACAGTTTTGCATAAATAGGTTCTTCGACTATTGTTCTTATTGTGGCTACTACCGAAGTTCGGCCAATGAGCTAGTGGGATGGCTCTGAGGGCGCCGAGCTGAAGGCTACCGAACGGGTCGCAGGTTGCGGATAGCGAGCGCCCTGGTTCTCCAGGGTAGCTACGAATAAGCGTGGAAGTTGGACACGGCCCGGCTACCGCCAAGCCCCCAACTCGAAGCGCAAATAAGTAGCCCCGGACAGTCAGCGGGTATCTGCGCCGTAGCAGTACCGACGTCGCGCTTGTGCTGCCGCCTCCGACAAATAGCTCACACACACCCCTTCCCACTCTCTTTGAACCTACCTCTTCCCTACCCACACAACTCATCTCACCCCGGGCTGGAATAAGGTGTCACTCGTACCGTGCCGAGAGTCAATCTGGCTGGGAGCCCGAGTCATCAAATAACTCAGTCTCAAACGGTGAGCTCAGGCAAGTGGCGACCGCCTGTTCTAAGTCAGCCTTACCCGGGTACGGCGGATCTCTGCCCGGGTGGACCTGTCCTTTCTCCGCAGCTCGTGGGAATTTAAGAATGGAGAATTTAAAATATAAAAAACCAAAAGACTGCACAGAACAAGAGCCCGACACTCTTATAAAGTCGGAAGTCGCAACCAGCGACGAGAGAAAGAGCAAGATCACGGCTCTGACCACCCCAGTCCATGTGACGTCCACCCCTGCCAAGGCCAGCGAACCACGCAGCCGGCTAAGCCCAACTCGCCATAGCGACAAGCCCAAGCCTCCCACCAGCGTAGGTGTGGCTAACCAGCCACTCCAACCTGAGGGGAGCGCCAAAGCCGGTCTCGTGGTTAGTACCAGGGCAAAGGAGTTTAAGAGGATACCACCTAACCAGGCAGGACCTCTTGAAAGAAAGAAGGCTTCTAGGATCCTCAAACGGCTGGCCACCAATCCGATACGTGAGGATCAGACATCGAAATTGGATTACCAGAAAATCCAAGAGGACATAGCCTGGGCGAAGGTAGTTATCCCAGATTTCGACATCGCTATGACTACCAGCAACAAGCGAGAGAGGTCGATGGAGCCAGCAACAAGCGAGAGAGGTCGATGGAGTCAGCTCAACCAGCGAGCAAGAAGGCCAAAGTAACCAACCGCGGCACATGGTCGAGATCCTTTGCGGAAGTGGTAAAGGATCGGAAGATCATTGGAGTCATCGACCAGAGCGATGAAGGCGGAAGGATCCCAAGAAACCATTGGGGTCTGGTTAGACGGGCCCTTGCGACAGTGGCCTTGAAAGTGCTGGACGAAAACCCAGGCCCGCC
This sequence comes from Drosophila subpulchrella, assembly GCF_014743375.2. Classification (NCBI taxonomy): domain Eukaryota; kingdom Metazoa; phylum Arthropoda; class Insecta; order Diptera; family Drosophilidae; genus Drosophila; species Drosophila subpulchrella. The sequence goes on from NW_023665641.1 coordinate 217,585, forward strand.
ACCCGATTGCACAGTTGCAGGGTGGTACCAGGGCAACGTTAAGTTGATCGCCTGCGAAGACGAGAGATCGGCAGCACTCTACAAGGCTGCAATTACCAAAGTCGGCGAGGTCTACCCCGGGGCCAAGCTGGCAGTTTGTGAGGCTGCAGACATCCCGTCTCGACCGAGAGCGAGGGTGTGGCTGCCGTCGGAACCATCGGAACCAGAGGCTATACTCAGCCTGCTGACCAGGTTCAACCCAAAACTTCCAACAGACGGTTGGAAGGTGGTCAAGGTGGAGAAAACCGAGCGAGTCACCATGAGCGTGGTTATCCTCCTAAACCAGGCCTGCTTGGAACCCCTCGCAGCCCAACAGCACAGAGTGAACTACGGGTTCGATAAGGTGCAGCTTCGCATTTATGACACCGATAAGATAGCGGCAGACAACCAGATCACGAAGAGGCCACCCTCACCGACTCGGAGCTGACGGAGAGCCTGAAACAGCTGTGCACCCAGGACACAACCCGACCAGGGCGCTCTGTCCTCCAGGACATAGCGGAGGAAGCGGAGGGTACCCAGCCCGACCCCAGTCCCAAAGAGCAGTTTCTGCAAATTAATCTGCACCACAGCAAGGCAGCATCCGCTGCCCTCCTCACCCGCCTGGCAACAGGCAACATAGACGTAGTCCTCATTCAAGAGCCATGGATTGTTGGTAACAACATCTGTGGCTTATCAACCCCCCTATACAAGCTATTTTACACCAAGGACAAGGGTAAAACCAGAACTTGCATTCTTACAAAAACACACTTTAACACATTTCTTATTCCACAGTTTAGCGAAGGCGACCTTACCACGGTCAGACTGGAGCTAAACGAACACACCCATCACACCATAGCATCATTCTATCTGGCTCACGACCACGAAGGGCCACTACCAAACACCACTACACAACAACTCATACGCACTCACTCATCTAAGGAACTCATCCTGGGTGGGGACGCTAACTCTCACCACACACAATGGGGAAGTACAAACACCAACGAAAGGGGTGAGTTACTCTACGACTATCTCCTTCAATCAAATCTATTCATCTGCAACAAAGGTAATGACCCAACTTTCATCACTAGAAATAGGAGGGAAGTACTAGACATTACTCTAATATCTGATCCCCTACTTAACCAACTAGAAGCGTGGAAGGTGGGGATCGAACACTCATTCTCAGACCACCGTTACATAGAATTTACAATAAGTCTAGACCATCCTCCCGCCGAGAACATCACTAATCTAAGATTAACCAACTGGGGATACTACAAAAATCTCCTCAACAGGAACCTACTCGCTCCCCCGACACGCATACGCAACCGTCAAGAATTAGATAACCTAGTTAACACTTTTACTGATATCTGCGGTGAGGCCTTAAAAAGGGCTTGCCCAAGTAGAACAGTCAAAACAAAGCACAAACCCCCATGGTGGAACCCAACCCTGGCGAACCTTAAAAGAGAGTGTAGAACTTACTTCAATAAAGCTAAATATAAAAATAGCGAATCCTCCTGGAATCTATATCATTCAAAACTAAGCCTATACAAAAAGGAAATAAGAATATCAAAACGAAGAGTCTGGGCTAACTTCTGCAGTAGCATAGAATCTACTGCGGAGGCATCCAGACTCAGAAGAATTCTAGCTAAAGCTCCAGCTACCATTGGCTATCTTAAAACCAATGCTGATGGATGGACGGAAAACAGTCAGGAAACCCTTGAACTACTGTTAGACACACACTTCCCTAACAATACCCAGGTAGTGGAGGACCTCCACATAGAGGTGAATCTAGACGACCAGAGTATTGCCAACATTTCAAACCCTGACCGCATTCAGTGGGCTGTTAACTCTTTTAAGCCCTTCAAATCACCTGGCCCAGATGGGTTCTTCCCGGCCCAGCTACAACGGACATTAGATATGTCCCTTCCCTGGCTGACAGCCATCTTCCACGGCTGCCTTGCTCTAAACCATATTCCAACAAGGTGGCTGGACGTTAAGGTAATTTTTATACCGAAAGCCGGCAAGCCCTCCCACACCAACCCAAAGGACTTCCGCCCGATCAGTCCTCTTCCTTCTTGTTGAAGACCCTGGAAAGGCTAATTGACACCCATATCAGACTAACCATCGACCATAGCCTACACTCTGACGCACAGCATGCGTACCGTAAGGGTAGATCAACCGATACCGCCCTCCACTCTCTAGTGTACAGTATAGAACGAGGCTTCCACAATAAGGAATACTCTCTTGCAGCGTTTCTAGACATAGAAGGCGCCTTCAACAACGTCACCCCAACGGCGATTACTGGTGCTCTGACTGAACTGGGCATTGAGTGGCCCATAGTGGGACTCATACACACCATGCTTACCAGCAGGGTAGTGCACTCCACTATGGGATCGGCCCACTCGACCAGGAATGTCAGTAGAGGAACCCCACAAGGGGGCGTACTCTCACCTCTTCTATGGGTTTTAGTGGTCAACAAACTGCTATCACTTCTAGAAGAGGCGGGCACAAAAGTGGTAGCCTACGCGTATGACGTGGTTATCCTACTGCAGGGCAAATTCCCGCAAACCCTTTGTAATCTAATGGAGACAGCCCTATCCACCCTTTCCCGGTGGACGGCTGGCTGTGGACTGGGAGTTAACCCGGAAAAGACCGAACTAGTTCTCTTTACAAGGAAGTACAAGGTACCAATTCTAGTTCCCCCAAAACTACACCAAGCGCGCCTAACCTTTAGCAACCAAGCAAAGTACCTAGGTGTCATCCTTGACAAAAAGCTCCTCTGGACTGATAACATCCTAGATCGCACACGCAAAGCGGCCATAGCCCTCTTCGCTTGTAAAAAAGCCATAGGGAGGAAGTGGGGTTTCTCCCCCATGATAGTTCACTGGCTATATACTGCAATAGTCAGGCCCATTCTCCTCTACGGAAACATCGTTTGGTGGCCTTCTCTAGATAAGAACTGCAACCTCCGGATCCTTCACAAGATCCAAAGGAGCGCAGAGCTCTGCATCAGTGGGGCGCTGCGCACTACCGCCACTGAGGCACTAAACACAATTCTAGATCTCCAACCCCTGGACCTACTTGCCAAAAGCTGGGCATCTGCAACAGCGCTGAGGCTCCGTGAAGCAGCGGCATGGACAACGGGCTCCACGGGTCACTCCATTATCATATCAAAACATTCACCCCTACCACGTTATACAGACTACGTCCCACCCATAGTCAACTTCGAAAGTAGATACAAAATTTATATACCCACCCGTTCAGACTGGGACAACCTCCCACATCAATTCGTAAACGCCGTCAACATATACACGGACGGCTCCAAGCTTAACTCCCAAACAGGTGGGGGAGTCTTTTCCCCCGAACTAGACATAAAAGTCTCATTCCGCCTACCAGACCACTGTAGTGTTTTCCAAGCGGAAGTGATGGCAATTCAGGAAGCCACTACCCACCTGAACACGTCTGTACAAAAAGACAGTGATATCTTCATCTTCTCGGATAGTCAAGCTGCCCTCAGGGCCCTCGACTCCTACACAACGAGCTCAAAAACAATCTCTGAATGCCGCAAATCTCTTAACGAGATGGCCACTCATCTGAGAATCAACCTCATCTGGGTGCCTGGGCACCGCAACATTGAGGGCAACTGCATAGCAGACGAGCTGGCAAGACAGGGGACAACCGCCGACATCCTTCGTGATAAGGACACGGTAGGGATGCCCATGGCTACCTGCAAGCTCCATCTCAGGCAGAGATTGTATACTCTTTCCAACAACCGTTGGAACTCAATCTCAACATGCCACAATTCTAGACTCACATGGCCAAACTATAACACGAAAAGAACAAAAACTCTCCTACAATGTAGCAGGGATCACATCTCCACTCTCCTAAATGCCCTCACGGGCCACTGTCTTATAGGGACTCATGCGATAAGGCTGGGTCTAAGTAACCACGACTTCTGCCGCAGCTGCAAAGAGATAGACGAAGAGGAGAGCATCGAACACCTCCTATGCTTCTGCCCAGCGCATAACATAAAGCGCTTTCAAACCCTAGGTAGCTACACACTTCCGAACCTTGCGGCCATTCAGGACGTAAGCATTCAAAAACTACTATGTTTCTTAAGAAGAACAGAATACTTCGCGAAGGCTGAAAACCCATGAGCTAGGGAAACGGATCTTTCAGAGATCATGTGGTATCACAAGGGGCCCATTGTGGCCTAAGTGAGGGGACTAATATTTAGTCTCCAACCACTCCTACCTAACCTAACCTAACCTACTACCGAAGTGTTATACGGTAGTGCCTCATTGGGGTCCGCAAATGCCCTTTTTCTGCTTTTAAGCATTTTTATAAAGGCATCTTTGATTGCAGGGGGTGCGTCAGAGCAATCTACTTTAGTAAAAAGTAAAAGTAAAAGTAAAAGTAAAAGTAAAAGTAAAAGTAAAAGTAAAAGTAAAAGTAAAAGTAAAAGTAAAAGTAAAAGTAAAAGTAAAAGTAAAAGTAAAAGTAAAAGTAAAAGTAAAAGTAAAAGTAAAAGTAAAAGTAAAAGTAAAAGTAAAAGTAAAAGTAAAAGTAAAAGTAAAAGTAAAAGTAAAAGTAAAAGTAAAAGTAAAAGTAAAAGTAAAAGTAAAAGTAAAAGTAAAAGTAAAAGTAAAAGTAAAAGTAAAAGTAAAAGTAAAAGTAAAAGTAAAAGTAAAAGTAAAAGTAAAAGTAAAAGTAAAAGTAAAAGTAAAAGTAAAAGTAAAAGTAAAAGTAAAAGTAAAAGTAAAAGTAAAAGTAAAAGTAAAAGTAAAAGTAAAAGTAAAAGTAAAAGTAAAAGTAAAGTAAAAGTAAAAGTAAAAGTAAAAGTAAAAGTAAAAGTAAAAGTAAAAGTAAAAGTAAAAGTAAAAGTAAAAGTAAAAGTAAAAGTAAAAGTAAAAGTAAAAGTAAAAGTAAAAGTAAAAGTAAAAGTAAAAGTAAAAGTAAAAGTAAAAGTAAAAGTAAAAGTAAAAGTAAAAGTAAAAGTAAAAGTAAAAGTAAAAGTAAAAGTAAAAGTAAAAGTAAAAGTAAAAGTAAAAGTAAAAGTAAAAGTAAAAGTAAAAGTAAAAGTAAAAGTAAAAGTAAAAGTAAAAGTAAAAGTAAAAGTAAAAGTAAAAGTAAAAGTAAAAGTAAAAGTAAAAGTAAAAGTAAAAGTAAAAGTAAAAGTAAAAGTAAAAGTAAAAGTAAAAGTAAAAGTAAAAGTAAAAGTAAAAGTAAAAGTAAAAGTAAAAGTAAAAGTAAAAGTAAAAGTAAAAGTAAAAGTAAAAGTAAAAGTAAAAGTAAAAGTAAAAGTAAAAGTAAAAGTAAAAGTAAAAGTAAAAGTAAAAGTAAAAGTAAAAGTAAAAGTAAAAGTAAAAGTAAAAGTAAAAGTAAAAGTAAAAGTAAAAGTAAAAGTAAAAGTAAAAGTAAAAGTAAAAGTAAAAGTAAAAGTAAAAGTAAAAGTAAAAGTAAAAGTAAAAGTAAAAGTAAAAGTAAAAGTAAAAGTAAAAGTAAAAGTAAAAGTAAAAGTAAAAGTAAAAGTAAAAGTAAAAGTAAAAGTAAAAGTAAAAGTAAAAGTAAAAGTAAAAGTAAAAGTAAAAGTAAAAGTAAAAGTAAAAGTAAAAGTAAAAGTAAAAGTAAAAGTAAAAGTAAAAGTAAAAGTAAAAGTAAAAGTAAAAGTAAAAGTAAAAGTAAAAGTAAAAGTAAAAGTAAAAGTAAAAGTAAAAGTAAAAGTAAAAGTAAAAGTAAAAGTAAAAGTAAAAGTAAAAGTAAAAGTAAAAGTAAAAGTAAAAGTAAAAGTAAAAGTAAAAGTAAAAGTAAAAGTAAAAGTAAAAGTAAAAGTAAAAGTAAAAGTAAAAGTAAAAGTAAAAGTAAAAGTAAAAGTAAAAGTAAAAGTAAAAGTAAAAGTAAAAGTAAAAGTAAAAGTAAAAGTAAAAGTAAAAGTAAAAGTAAAAGTAAAAGTAAAAGTAAAAGTAAAAGTAAAAGTAAAAGTAAAAGTAAAAGTAAAAGTAAAAGTAAAAGTAAAAGTAAAAGTAAAAGTAAAAGTAAAAGTAAAAGTAAAAGTAAAAGTAAAAGTAAAAGTAAAAGTAAAAGTAAAAGTAAAAGTAAAAGTAAAAGTAAAAGTAAAAGTAAAAGTAAAAGTAAAAGTAAAAGTAAAAGTAAAAGTAAAAGTAAAAGTAAAAGTAAAAGTAAAAGTAAAAGTAAAAGTAAAAGTAAAAGTAAAAGTAAAAGTAAAAGTAAAAGTAAAAGTTGATAGGTCCGATAGAATAAAGAACGTTGCTTTTATATTAAAAATTGAGACAAGGCATTTCTGTGTTATTTGTGTTGTTCCATGGATTGAATGAATATTGAAAGGGGTTTCTACTGGACGGACGCCTTTTAGCCCCTTGTAAGGTCTAATAAAGTTTTTAGAAGCCCCCGTGTCTATAAGGAATTTCATGGAAGTCCCCGTTACTCTTCGTCTGAGGACGGGTAGCAGGGATTTACTCCTAAAAAATTGATGATCATGATGTTGATCATCAATTTTTTGAACCGCGCTGGAGGCCGCTGTGGTGTATGTATCACCAGTTTTGTCAGCGCTCTGGGTAATGTGATTTACCCTTTGCCTTTTTTGTGGGTGCGTTTTGTCAGATGCCGCCGGCTTCCTATTCAGTTATGCCGGGGCCTGTGATGGTTTCAACAGTCTAGACAGTGATGGATCCACTTCCATGGGTTCCGGAGTGCCTCCACGGTGCCCATCGCCGCGTGGAGCAGGGTGCACCTGTGCCTTATGCTGTTTAGTAAAGTGTGGACTTTTCCCAGCACTTACTTGCGTGTATGCCTGTTGGGATGTTTGCTGGCGTTCTTGCGTCTTTGGATTTGTTTTTCTGTCCCTATCCTCCTGACTCTTTGCAAACGACGATGCAAACGTGTAGCTCTCGTGGTTTGCTTCCACCTCTTGAGCTAGAGCCAGAGCCGTTGGCATGTCCTTCGGCTTTGCCGAGAAGAGGACATCTGTGAGGTTGCGCCTAAGTCCCGAAATAAATACACGGAGTGCATCATCCCGGAATTTGTCGCATAAAACTTTTGCCGCCGACAATTCGTACGACATTGTGACCTTGTTGGTGAGCAAGGTCAGTTTTTTTTCGACCTCGTCATAGTACTGCAAGAGTGTTAGGCTTCCCTGTCTGAGGGTGCCCATCTCCTGCTCGATTACGTGGATCTGGCGTTTGTCGCTTTATGTAAAATCGAGCCGATTTATGATCGCATCGAAATTCAACACAGTGCCGAACGAAGACAGCACTGCATCGGCAGGGCCTCTTATCTTACTCCTAATAATAATAACTGCCTGATAATGGCGGGAGCTATCCACATAATTTCTAAAAATATAATATGCGGCTACTGCCGCTTGCCGCCAAGAGTCGTATGCATCCTGTGCTCCCGTAAATTCGGACAGGCACTTAACGGCGTCCAGGGGCTCGTCACATTTAACATTATTTTTAATATCTATGGGCTCGTAGGCTTTAATCTGAGGGGCTTCCGCTTGGGCGGGAGCGATTTGTACCGCATTAACCTGGGCGGTCAGTTGCTGTATGGCTTGGCGTAGTTCGTTTTCCCTACGCTGGTTCTCCAGGGGGTCCTCTTGAACGGCATGGGCAACTGTTGCGTGTATGGTGGCTGTCATTTGTTCCAAACTAAAAGGCATGTTTACAGCTGAGGGAATATTAGCGCGTACACGTTTCGGTGTAGAAGTTCTGGCTGGGCCTTCGGTCTCAGAATCAGAGCCGCTGGAGATTTGTTTATTATTCCTATACTGCTGAAATGGATTGTTCATGAGGGTCTGCAATTACAAAATCGCCCTGAAGAGTAAAAGCATGGTCAAGCTGTATTCTTGTGCAGCCAGCTGGCCTGTCGAGGGGGAGGCGGGGGCTGAGTCGCCGCTTTGCCCACGATAGATGGGGGCGGTTCAGACTGAGTTGTTGCCTTGCCAGGCAGCGACAAGGTGAGGGGTGCGCGGGTACTGAGCCTCCGCTATGGCAAAATGAGAAAATGAAAAACAACAATTGCCACACAAATGCATGCGTGACCGTATCGGGTTCGCGGATGTGGGGTGGGGAGACAATAAAACCAACAAGACTGCGAAGCTAACGCTGAGAATACAAGATATTCGGTCGAGATATTTAAAGTTTGTAATTTTTCCTTTATGACTGCACAAAAATATTGGATTATCTATTAGCAAAAAAAAAAGAAAATAGTATGCAAACAATACGCAATAATATTTGGTAATATAGTCAATATGTCACCATTAATAATATATTTAGTTAAAATATATTTATTATATAAGATTTAAAAAATTTTATTTTCTTCTTTTATTTTAAATTTATTATAAAAGAATTGTAAATGTCAATCAATTAATGAGAGTAAATTTACGAAATTAATGTGAAATGTCAATAATGGAACTGCAGAAATTTTTCTGGCAGTGTAATTGATTTTTTTTACAAAATGAATGCAGATAGAGGGTATGTGTGAATGAAAATGCTCACTTACATGATTCCCTAAATTTATTGCAATCCGTATTTTACGTTGAGCGCCAATTATTAATTTAGTACGGGTTGGCTGTCGGGCAGGTCCCACGCAGCAGTCACTAATTATTATTTAGTACAGGTCGGCTGGCGGGCAGGTCCCACGCAGCAGTCACTAGTATCCAAAAGCCAACAGTCCCAATTCTTATGGGCCAAGGGTGCTGGATCCAGGGGGATCGCGAGTACTGGATGTTGGGGTATTATCCGGGTTAAGCCGGATTCTTGATGAGCCGGCTGGCTATTCCTATCCACTGAAGATTAGGAAGTTTACGTTGGAAGGGTGACTGCCCTTCTTTACCTGCTGGCCTAGAGACTCAGACAGTGTGAAAATAATAAGTTCTTAACGGCGGTAGCCGGAGTTTAATATTGTCAGAGCTTGTGCTCTTTATTCAAGACTTCAAATTAGACTGAACTTAAAGCTAACAAAAATTGGAATCATAGCGGCCACGCAAATATGCTGTGTTTGCCGGCTATGCATGGGCATCCGGCCAGACGCTGTGTCAGCAGTTTTGGCCGGAGCGAGCTGTCGAACGAACGGTCATTGCCGCCGCTCGGTTAACTTAGTTAACTTACATATGGACGTTGATGCACTACGAGCAGTACAAACAAGTGGCCCAACGACACCAAGCACGTGCTTGTTACGCGCGGGGCCATTTTATCAATTTAGTTTTTAATACCGGAATAGAAGTGTTGAAGTTCAAATTAAATGGTAAAGGTTGTTATAATTATTACATAGAACGCGAAAGGGCTCGTGCAGACAAAAATTTGATGTACATCGTGGCAAATTTAGGGGATAATAATTTCGTGTTAGTCTAGCAGGGACATTGAAAGTTAGGCGGTTTACAAGTTCTACAGAATCAATATCACCTTTAATAAGATTTTGCATAAAAATAGTACCAAGCATTGTTCTACGATTTACAAGTGTAGGTAAATTAAGCAATAGTAATCTACTCTGATAGGAAGGTAGCCTTACGTTTTGATCCCAGTTCAAACTACGAAGGGCAAAAAGAAGATATTTTTTGTGTACCGACTCAATACGGTCACTGTGCACTTGATATTGTGGACACCAAACCGAAGAACAATATTCCAAAATAGGACGGACAAGGGAGGTAAATAATAATTTGCTTGTATAGGGGTCATCAAATTCTTTTGACCAACGCTTTATAAACCCAAGAACTCTCATGGCCTTGTTGACAGTGGACATTATGTGGCAGTCAAATTTAAGTTTTGGGTCCAGAAGAACGCCTAAGTCATTAACTGAATATATACGGTCGAGTGACGTATTTTGAAGAGAGTAACTAACAAAAGTAGGAGTACCCCTATAAAAAGTCATAACGTTGCATCTAAGGCAGTTCAAATTTAAAAGGTTGTACTCACACCATCCCTGAAAACAATCAATATCTGACTGTAAGTTGAAACCCGACGCTATATCATTATATGATAAACAAAGCTTAACATCATCAGCATATTTAAGTACACAAGAATGTGTTATGGTAGTGAGAAGATCGTTAATAAACAAAGTAAACAGCAAAGGACCCGAATGACTACCCTGAGGCACTCCAGATGTCACGTAGATCAATTTTGAAACAGCGTTCTTGAATATAAACCTCTAAGTCCTACCATTCAAATAACTTGAAATCCAAGTTAATAGATTACATGGAAACCCAAGCTGATTTAATTTGAATAATAGAAGAGAATGGTTGACAGAGTCAAAGGCCTTACTACAGATTTTAGTAAGGCCTTTGACTCTGTCAAACGTCAGTCTGCATTTTTTCTTAAATCCATTAATTACAATAGATGACAATTCAAGAAGGTTGGTGGTAGTCGATCTACGCTTTACAAAACCATGCTGACACGGTGATATTAGCGAGGAACATTAATGTTGCAAATGAGAAGTAATAATACGTTCAAATTCTTTAGGAATTGCCGACAGTTTGGAAATACCTCTATAATTCTGGGCATCCGCCTTCGCACCCTTTTTGTGAAGTGGAATGATAAAAGAGTCCTTCCAGATAGTAGGAAAAACTGATGATGAAATAAACAAATTTAAAAGTTTAAGAATCGGTTTACATATGGTTGACGCACAAAACTTAAGCACACACCCGGGGAGTCCATCTGGACCGGGAGAATAAGTTGGCGTTGTTGTGGATAAGTCTCTTAAGAGAGAACTTTCCGTAATTTCAGGGGTAAAAATACAATTTTCCCTACTTAAGGGATAGGGTAGTTAGAATTTGACCTAGCAGCCGAACTATAAGTAGTTTGGAAAAACTTGGCAAATAAATCAGCAATTTCAGAATCCGTCGATGCCTCCATTGAGTTAAAACGTACCGATGAAGTCAATGCCGACGACTTACGCTTGGCATTAACAAAGTTATAAAACTGCTTCGGATCATTTGAAAATTCGAATTACATCGACTTAAATACATAGAATTGCAATGACTATTGAGAACATTAAAATCCGATCGAGCCACCACATATTTCGAAAAATCCGATGACTTACCCGATTTTTTATTCTTTTTATAGGTGTTTGTTTTTAGGTTTTTAAGTCGTTAAAGCGCATTGGTAAGCCAAGGAGGCCTGTTTAGCTTTTACGGAAGCCTATCAGGAACGCATTCATTAAAAAAAGTATTTAACACTATATAGAATCAAACAAAAACACCTCTTAACGAGATAGAAATTTGTGGCGAACGCGCCTTTAACAAAAATTTCTGATATCAACAATTGTGACGAAAAATGATATTACATTCGATAAAATAAATAAACTATATTCAATTTATGTATTCGGCCCGCAACAGTACATATTTATTTACCTACATGTAAATTTTCTGTTGTAGCGGGCCGAATACATAAATTTAATATAGTTTATTTATTTTATCGAATGTAATATCACTTTTCGTCACAATTGTTGATATCAGAAATTTTTGTTAAAGGCGCATTCGCCACTACTTTCTACCTCGTTAAGAGGTGTTTTTGTTTGACATCAGAAGTTTTTTTTTGCTCAAGAGTCTAAGTACCCCAATACCATGACTAGGAGTCGTCCCCATATGGCTTGGCTATTGAAACCAAACACACAGATTCGACCCCTAATCTTAGCTGAACGCCACCTTAAATTAGGCACAACAAGTTTTATAGCTTCAATTACCTATTTTAATAGCACATGTTTGGAATCTCAAGGGCTGTATAGTCTCAGATTCCAAGAGAAGTCTGTCGTTTCTTACATTTCCCGCCGAACTAGCGGGTTTTTCCAAAGTGGTAGATCAAATAGATCAAGTTTCCTATTTCGATTAGCTTCTTGCAAGTAAAGGACCCTAAAACCATAACAGATTTTCCGATTGAAAAAATTTTATAAGAATTTTTTTCATCAAATTGGTTTTTTTCTTGTTTACCCGAATAAGTATGAAATATTACGTATACGGCGCTGAAACGAGTTGCACTTTTTATCGCTTAATATCTTCCAAACGGTAATTTTTAGGGCAAAAAAAGTTATAAATCAAAAGTTGAGGAATCTCAAGGGCTGAATGATTTAAAATTTAAAAATAAATCTTTCGACTCAATTTTGAGAAAATAGTCAAAAAGTGGTTTTAAAAAATAACTTTTTATTATAACTCTAAATCTATTACATTCAGACAATTTTACTGTATAAAGAGTATTTAGCAAATTAAATTATCTTTTCAGAGATATATAGCACGTTTCTGTAGCATTAGTTGTTTAGATACTATAAGCATATCAAATCTGCCTTTTTTTTGATTTCCCGCTAAACTAGCGGGTTTTTCCAAAAGTCGTAGAACAAACGTTTTCTATTTCAAGCTGCTTTATACACCCATAGGGTTTCCAAAACTCTAAAACTAAGATGGGATGCATACAAACCCACAAACAAAGGGACAAACATTTTCATTTTGGGAAGAAGAAGAAAATCTTGTTTTTTGAATTACTTTTGAACGGAACATCGGATTTCAACAAATGAGATGTCATTCGAGGCGTATTCTCAGTAAAAACAAAACTAGCTAAACAGCCGGGGGCTTTTATCCCCACCGTATCCAGCAGCTCCAGTTTTCTAAATTTTTACTTTTACTTACTTTCACCGCTTTTTCTCCCAAACAAATCTATATTTCGAAAGTCTTGGTATGCAATCTTCTTAGTTTTTGCAATACCTTTCGATTGGTGTATTACTCGTTGCGTTTGCTATGAGAAGGCCGAGAGAGAGGGGATCGATTATGGGGACAGCTTTCCCTAGGGCAGAATTTATGGCCTAAAATCTAGGCATTTGTCTTCAAATATTTGTATTTATGCGTGGCCAGCTTGGTTGTATTCTTTTCCAACGAGTTGTGTTAAAATCAGGCGAGAAATATTTTATGCTTATTAGAGCATTTTTATTTCTTGGTTCATGTTTTTCTCAGTGCTCGCAATTAACGGGTTAGGTTAGGTCATGGTTTATAAATTCTAGCCTACTCTGGGCGAAGCCGCATCGAGGCCTTCGAGAAATTTCTCATTGCACGGGACTCTCGCTGGCCAAAATGCGGTTCACTCCACTCACTCACCCGTCTCGCTCTCACGCACACACACACGCGTGACTCCGGGTGCTCCGCCGCTGGTCCTGGGCCGGCACACTCTCCTCGAGGTCGTCTAGGTAAACTCCTTCCTGGGTCACTTGGCATCAGCCCGAAGGCAAAAGACTCCTGTTGTCCACATAAATTTGCTCTGCTCGCACTTCTGATCCCGTGCGCCGCCTTTGCAAGAGTCCCCTGCTTCTTGCACTTCTGGTCCGGTGCGCCGCGTTTTCCAAAAGTCACCTGCCGCACTTCTGGTCCGGTGCGCTGCGTTTTCCAAAAAGAGACCTGTTTCTGATCCCGTGCACCGCCTTTGCAAAAAAACTCCTCGCACTTCTGATCCCGTGCACCGCCTTTGCAAAAAGACTCCTCGCACTTCTGATCCCGTGCACCGCCTTTGCAAAAAGACTCCTCGTCAAGCTTTGTTGCCGCGTTTTTTTTTTCAAGTTTTCGGCTGCTCTGGGTTTTTTCCACTTGTCGAAGTTTCGGTACTCCTTTTCTCTCGCTCTTCCCTTGGCGCGTGCCAATTTTCGGGGGTTGTTTTCCTCCTCGATCGCATGTCCTCTCTCGCTTGCTCCTGTGCGGCGCTGCACTTATCGTGGTGAATATTTCGTTGCTCTCCTGGTGTGTGTGTGTGGCTACTGCTGATGCGAGAGCGGAGGGGGAAAGCTTAGCTTAAGATAATTCTTGGGTACTAATATAACTACAAATCTTACAATTATTGGTTAAGCTTACATATTAAGTGAACTGTACAAAGTTTTTACAAAGTTATGCGCGAGGGTTTTGTTTTGTTGTTAGCTGCTGTTGTTGTTGTCGCTGGCTGCTGAGGTTGCTGGCGCCGGCGATGTTTTAACTGCTGGCTGGCGATGTTGTTGGCGCTAACTGGCGTTGTTGTTGGCGCTGGCGGCCGATGCTGTTGGCGCTGGCGATGTTGTAGCTGCTAGCTGCTGTTGTTGTTGGCGCTGGCGGCCGATATTGTTGTCGCTGGCTGCCGATGTTGTGGGCGCTATTTGTGAGGGGTCAAACGACTCCTCACATCCCCCTCCTACTTCGGGGGGCGTTGAGAAATGTGGGTGGCCGTGGCTTGCGTGTTGTCATGCGCCACAGGTGGGACGGGTTGTCCGACGCCATGTCTGTAGGGGAGAACAAAAGGGTATTTGTGCTTTGTTTTAACGATTACTAACTGGGTTTTAATTGTTTAGTTAGTAATCATGGGTAAAAAGGTTCGCTGCAGTGGCACTGGGAGCGTTGAGTTCCCACTAGGGAAGTGGAACGTTGGGGAGGCGCACCCTCCAGCAAGTGACCCCACTGACTCAAACATTGGCTCTTGTCGCCGTGTTCCTGGTTGACTCTCGCCTCGGCCAGATCGAGTGTTACTCGCCGGCTTGTTTGTGGCAAGTTCGTTGCTATTGTGCTGTCTTCGTACGGGCTTCTGGCGCTGCTGCTGCGCTACTATCATCGTGTATGCTTCCGCCGTCTGCGGGTATCCTTGGATGTTTCTCTGCTGCTCTCGTCTTGATGTGTACATGTCTTCGTGTATGCTTCTCCGTTGCTTCCGCCTTGATGCGGGTATTCCTTGGTTTCTATGCTGCTTTTGCTCTGCTACGGGTTTTTAGCGTCAATCGATCGCTAAACTTGCTCCGCCATCTGAATGTCTTCGTTGTCGTCCAGTCGTCTGGGTACCAGATTCTGGGTTTCTGGCTCGTTGACTGCCTCCTTTAAATCTCTAAGGGATGCCGTTCTGCGTTGCCTGCTCTGGGTATGTTGCAAGCGCACTATGGTGGGAGAAAAGAACTTAATTACTTTGTACGGGCCCTCGTACTTGGGTGCTAGCTTAGCGGCAAAGTTATCCGCTGCCCTGGACAAATGATGCTGTTTTACGAAGACCAGCGATCCAATGGTCGGTCTCCACGCACGTCGCCTGAGATCGTAATGCTTCCGCTGCTCCAACGAAGCTCTCTGAGTGTTCTCCTGTACTACCTTGAAAATGTCCCGTAGCAATTCCGCTTTCGCTTCTGGTGAACGTGGCGCTTGGCTTGGTCCTGGAGTCACTTCATCATACAAGGCTCCTGGGAGTCGTGGCTCTCTGCCTTGGACGATGAACGCTGGACTGAATCCGGTTGAGTCTGAGATGCTGCTATTAATTGCCAGATTCAGTTCGGGCAGAAGTTCGTCCCACGTCGTCTGCTTGTCCTCGATATACTGGGCGACCATCGTTTAAATGGTGCGATTGGGCCTTTCTGTCGGGTTCTGCTGCGGAGTATAAGGTGCTGTATGTTGGATCTCCATTCCCGCCTGCTTGCAGAAGGCTTTGAATGAACGACTCGTAAACTGTGTCCCATTATCGCAGACAAATGTTCGGGGAATACCAAAGTGATTCAAAATCCTCTCCCGAAAGGATTTTTCGAGATGCGCCGAAGTAGCTTTTCTCAAGGGGACCAACTCAACCCATTTCGAAAAGGCGTCGAAGAATACGAGCAGCATCGTATTCCCACTCTTGGATCGCGGAAGGGGCCCAATAAAATCGGCGCAGACAGTATCGAACGGCTCGTTAATCTGTCTGGTGAACATATTACCCGCCGGTTTGGTTTGGCTGACTTTGAACCGTTGGCAAGTGTCACACTTGCGGACATACCTGGCAATATCGCGGAAAAGACCTGGCCAGTAATATCTCTGGGCGATTCGGGTGGTTGTCTTCCTGATTCCGAGATGTCCTGCCGTGGGCTGGTCATGGCATTCCGACAGTACTCGCTGTCGGTGTTCCTTGGCTACGCACAGTTTCCAGGGCACGGAGTCTTCGTCGTCAGGTCGGGATCCGATATGCCGATAGAGCTGTTGGTTCTCGTACGCGTAGTCCGGGTAATCTTCAGGCCTGTCCTGAAGAAGTTTCAGCATCCGCTGGTACCATGTGCATCCCGGCTTATCCTCCTGGATCATCTGAAGTACTTCCAAAGGCTGTCGAGAAAGTGCATCTGCAACAATGTTCTGGCTACCGCGTCGATAGGTGACGTCAAACTGGTACTGCTGCAGTTCCAACGCCCAGCGCGCTATGCGGCCGGTGGGATTATCAATCACCTCAAATCGATAACCTTCCAAGTAGCATCTGAGTTTCCTGATGGCCCATATGATAGCCAGACACTCCTTTTCTGTGGCGGAGTAGTTCTCCTCGGCGGCGATGAGGCGTCTGCTGGCGAATGCGATGACTCGTTCTTCTCCCTGGATTTTCTGCGTTAAAGCTGCTCCTAGGCCGATGTCGCTGGCGTCTGTTTGCAACACGAACTTCTCGTTGAAGTCGGGGCAGGCGAGAGCCGGCGCCTCCGTGAGTTTTCTTTTGAGTTCCTCGAACGCATCTTGCTGCTCCTGCTCCCATTGCCATTTCTTTCCTTTCTTGAGTAGCAAAGAAATGGGCTGCACTACGCTGGCGAAGTTGGGTACAAATCTCTTGTACCATGACGCGATCCCTAGACATCTCCTCAACTCCTTGCATGTGGTGGGCGGACTCAGTCGCCGTACTGCCGAAATCTTGTCGGGATCCGTGTGAATTCCCTCCTCACTTATGACGTGTCCCAAGTACACCAGGCTGCGCTCAAAGAAACTGCATTTCTTCGCGTTGAGACGAAGGTTCGCCTTTCGTAGCCGTCGAAATACTTCTTGTAGATGCTGCACATGCTCCCCCAGAGTGCGGCCGATGATGATGATGTCATCCAAATACGCAAACGCGTTGGGCTCCATGTCCGGTCCTATGACGCTGTCGAGCGCCCGCTGGAATGTGGCTGGTGCTGAGTGGAGGCCGAACGGCATCACTTTCCAGTGGTACAAGCCCCTCCCGGGGCTGTGCACTCGCTGGACTCGGCTACAGGGATTTGCCAATATCCGCTCTTCAAATCGAGCGTCGATATGTACTTGGCATGGCGCAGACGCTCCAAAATGTGTGTTATCCTTGGCAGCGGGTATGCATCTGGAATAGAATGGGCATTTAGTTGTCGAAAATCTACACATAGTCGCATCTCTCCAGATTTCTTGCCCACGAGTACAATAGGGGCGCTGTGGGGCTCCGTGAAGGCTCTATACAGTCGTTGCGTAGCAGTTCGTCGATCTGCTCATCGGTAATCCTCTGCATCGCGGGATTCTTAGGAAAATACCTCTGTTTGATGGGCTTATCATCTCGCATCGTGATCGTATGCTCAGCGATATTTGACACTCCCGTCAATCCTTCGAATTTGGCCAATTCCTCCTGTAGGAATTTGTTTACCCAGGGTTCTAATTCTTCTTGCTCGGCGTTTGCGGTGAATGCGGCTAGTGCTCCTCCAGTGTCAGGCGTGTATCCTGGTCTGACTGGGGAAGGCGCTCGCCCTTCCTCAACTGGTTCCGCTGAAACAGTAGCATGATTCCGTCGAAATGGATTATTTCGCACGGCGTTGTCGTCTCGAGACCCTAAAATACTGCTGGTCGGGGTGGTTTGCACCTCGTTATCTGGATCGTTGTTTGCTGGAGTGAACGCATTTGTCGAGAGGAGGCATAGCTAAGTCGTTAGTGGGGCTGCTTATTAGGAGAGGGTTCAGCTGCAGCGAAGCGCGGCCGCATTGGAGAGTGGCAGACACGCCACAGAGGAAGTCCATGCCCAATAGCACGTATTCCATGATCGAAGGGAAAACTAGCAGTGGAAAGGTGACCCAACGTTGGTCCAACCGGACTTTGGCTACCAGAGACTTGGTTATCTCCTTGCGTGAGCCTTCCGCCAGGCTGACATGAGTGTGTACCGACCGTACGTTATGTGGCGTCCCTACACGTTGAACAACTCGTTCGCTCACGAAGCTTCTGCTAGCTCCGGTGTCTATGGTAGCGTTAAACTCCTGACCCTCGATTTGCACCTGCGCGATAATTCTGCTCGACTGAACCTGTAAGATTTCTCCTAATTACGGGGATTCCTGTAGGCAGTCTCCGTCTGCTCCCCGAGGGGGCGAAGACTCCTCTCGTTTCCCGGCTGGGTACGACGGCAACACTCGAGAGTGCGTACTCCTCTGCGACCACAATCCCAACAAAAGAGGACTCTGGGATTGCGACATGTAGCTGAACGGTGACCCTCCTGGGCACAATTCCTGCAAGCAAGACTGAAATTCGGCACCATTGACCTGTTCCCCACTCGAGGAACTGATTGTAAAACTGTGGCTGGGGCTGGTGGTCGTCTGGCCGGTCGTGTGAAATTCTGTTGACCTATTGGTGATGCTCCTGCATACGCTGGGATCTCGAACTCGTTCCTTCTAGGCGCTGGTTGTGGTTCGGCCAACATTCTGGCATGGCTTCCTGTGCTCCGATCGCGGGTGACCTCGTAGTTTACCGCTAAGGTGGTAAAATGCTCCAAAGTGTTTAAGTCGTGCCTCCTTGCGTACATATGGTACTCCGGTTGGAGATTTTCATAGATCCGGTCCAACTCCTGCTCCGCATTATACCCCGCTCTGTGCATCATGAGTCTGATGTTGACTAGGTATTGTTTGAAAGTCTCTCCCCGTCGCTGATCTCTGGTGCGGATCTCATCCTCGAGTCGCTGAAAGTACCTGGGTGGCAGAAAGAAGTCAAGAAACGCCTTCTTGAAGTTCGTCCAAGATTTTCCTAGCAGCTGGCTTGTCCGAAACCAGTGCTCAGCTGTATCCGTCAAAAGACCAGGGATGGCCTGCGGCCTCTTCTCCACGTCAACTTCGTATGCGGTGGCTCGTTCCTCGAGGTGTTGGATGAAGGTTATGGGGTCCGTGGTCCCGTCAAAAGTGATTACCCAATTCTTCAGCTTTTTCGCTAGCGTGGCTGCGGACATCTCTGATTTCCTGGGAAAAATATCCCGCTTGACCGGATGGATCTCCATGTCTCCGACTACATCGGCGGCTCCTCTGCCTTCCAGTGCTGGCACCTGAAGCTGTGTTGGACCCGGTGGGTGTGGGTTCGGAGTCGGTGAACGCTGCTTCCTATCCGTTAGGGCGGCTGTAATTTCCGCCTCGCATTCCTGTAGCCGCTCGGCTATCTCCAGCACGTGGTCGTCCCGATTATTAAAAGCAGCCAGCCGGCTCCTCATTTCCTCAACTGTTGCGGTTGCTTCCAAGGAAAACTCCTTCAGAATCGCCTCCAATTCCCGCTTCCGGAGATACGAAATCCAACGCGCCCCCATATTGCTGTGAAATAATAGTTAACTGGCAAACGACAGGAAAAGTTTCGATAGGACGAGAGAAATTCTTGGACGAGGGTCAAACGATGTTCGAACTGGTTAAAATCTTCATGAAAAATTTTATTTTATTTGTCACCAAGAATTCACTGAATTCCCACGTGCAACGATGGTGACCACAATCCGATGTCAAACGACGATTTAATTCCTAAATTTTCTCGACGGTGATTGAATTTTGTTCGACGACGATGTAGTTTTAAATTTTTCCACGACGATGTTTTTGAGAGCTGCCGATGCACGTGTTGACTCGGCGATGGTTATATGAGAAGCCCCCAACGATGTGATCCCGTTGCATGTACTTGATCGACTCCTGCTCGTGTGAGAGGGACGACGATGAGAGTGAAAACGAAAAAACAAAATGGCTGCGCTGTGGGGAGTATACGTTAGCTTTTCCCTACCTCGTGCTTTCGAAACTCTCGTGACCTGAGTTGGCTAGCCTAGAGGGCTCTCGCTCTCTCTCTCTTTCCGATTATCTGCCTGTATGTGTTTCGTCCTCACTTGATTTGCTGGCCACGTGAGCTTGGAACAAAGAATCTCTGATTTTAGGTTATGTACTTTGCTCTGCTTAGAAATACATGTATGTGTGTATGCGTGCGTTAGAAATTTCTCGCTGTGTGTGGGTATACTTTTGTATAAGTTCTCCCGAATGCCATGTGCTCTGCTTAAATTCTAAGTTTTTTTTTTTTTTTTTTTTGAGGTTATGTTCGATGCGTTGGTATATTTTTAAATATATATATATTTCCCTGTTTCCTGCCCTAGAAATGTTTGTGTCCCTCGATATATGACTCTCCTTACGTTCCGACTTCAAAATTTCGCTTCTAAGTGACTGAACCGAAAATTTTCAAACTCTATGTACACAGATGGGTCTTTAGGCCATATTTATGTCGTCTAAAATTTCGTAAACCCCATGTCCCTGTTCGGGCGCCATTCTGTAAAGAAGTCTCGTAGGCTGGGATATACTCAGTCCCGCCAGGGTCTCTTTACCGAAAATATTTGTAAATATATGGGACAAAAAGGTCTAAGACGAAAATCGGTTGGCTGGCGTGAGATGTAGAGTGCCAGCCACCGGGGTACGGAGTGAGAGAAATAGTTTATTTGGTGTCTGTAGTAGAGTGAAAAGGGTCAGCGGTAACGCGCACTTGGGCCTGGCTCATAGCATTCGCTACGAGAAGGCCGAGAGAGAGGGGATCGATTATGGGGACAGCTTTTCCCTAGGGCAGAATTTATGGCCTAAAATCTAGGCATTTATCTTCAAATATTTGTATTTATGCGTGGCCAGCTTGGTTGTATTCTTTTCCAACGAGTTGTGTTAAAATCAGGCGAGAAATATTTTATGTTTATTAGAGCATTTTTATTTCTTGGTTCATGTTTTTCTCAGTGCTCGCAATTAACGGGTTAGGTTAGGTCATGGTTTATAAATTCTAGCCTACTCTGGGCGAAGCCGCATCGAGGCCTTCGAGAAATTTCTCATTGCACGAAACTCTCGCTGGCCAAAATGCGGTTCACTCCACTCACTCACCCGTCTCGCTCTCACGCACACACACACGCGTGACTCCGGGTGCTCCGCCGCTGGTCCTGGGCCGGCACACTCTCCTCGAGGTCGTCTAGGTAAACTCCTTCCTGGGTCACTTGGCATCAGCCCGAAGGCAAAAGACTCCTGTTGTCCACATAAATTTGCTCTGCTCGCACTTCTGATCCCGTGCGCCGCCTTTGCAAGAGTCCCCTGCTTCTCGCACTTCTGGTCCGGTGCGCCGCGTTTTCCAAAAGTCACCTGCTCGCACTTCTGATCCGGTGCGCTGCGTTTTCCAAAAAGAGACCTGTTTCTGATCCCGTGCACCGCCTTTGCAAAAAGACTCCTCGCACTTCTGATCCCGTGAACCGCCTTTGCAAAAAGACTCCTCGCACTTCTGATCCCGTGCACCGCCTTTGCAAAAAGACTCCTCGTCAAGCTTTGTTGCCGCGTTTTTTTTTTCAAGTTTTCGGCTGCTCTGGGTTTTTTCCACTTGTCGAAGTTTCGGTACTCCTTTTCTCTCGCTCTTCCCTTGGCGCGTGCCAATTTTCGGGGGTTGTTTTCCTCCTCGATCGCATGTCCTCTCTCGCTTGCTCCTGTGCGGCGCTGCACTTATCATGGTGAATATTTCGTTGCTCTCCTGGTGTGTGTGTGTGGCTACTGCTGTTGCGAGAGCGGAGGGGGAAAGCTTAGCTTAAGATAATTCTTGGGTACTAATATAACTACAAATCTTACAATTATTGGTTAAGCTTACATATTAAGTGAACTGTACAAAGTTTTTACAAAGTTATGCGCGAGGGTTTTGTTTTGTTGTTAGCTGCTGTTGTTGTTGTCGCTGGCTGCTGAGGTTGCTGGCGCTGGCGATGTTGTAACTGCTGGCTGGCGATGTTGTTGGCGCTAACTGGCGTTGTTGTTGGCGCTGGCGGCCGATGCTGTTGGCGCTGGCGATGTTGTAGCTGCTAGCTGCTTTTGTTGTTGGCGCTGGCGGCCGATGTTGTTGTCGCTGGCTGCCGATGTTGTGGGCGCTATTTGTGAGGGGTCAAACGACTCCTCACACGGGTCTGAAACAAACACAAGATCTAGTTGTCTATTTAATGAATTCCGTATAAAGCTTACTTGCTGTAACGATAATTCTAAAAGGCCATCTACAAAATCATGGACGGATAAGGGTATAGCAACAAGTGAGTCAGTAGGAGGAGACCAAGAAATATCAGGGAGATTAAAGTCATCCAAAACAATCAAAAGGTCTCTGTTAGAAAGAAGGGATAGAACAGATTTTATCGCAGACAGATGGTGCTCATAAATTATTAGATCAGAGCCAGGTGGAATATAGGAACATGTAACAAAAATAGATAAGGATTGCAAGGAAACTTTCACACTAACAAATTCAATTTCGTTAGGGGTATCATAGTGAATTTTTTCGGATGTTAGGCTGGTGGTAACGGCAATCAGCACACCGCCTCCCCTACGTGAGGATCGATCGGTCCTATAGGCATTAAAGTTATTTGACAGAACTTCAGAGTCAGATATCTCTGGTTTCATCCAAGTTTCCGTAAAAGCCAAAATATCTGCAGTAAATGCAGAGGAGTCAGCATAAAGCTTGGGTAGCTCATATTTAGTCCCCTAACATTTTGATAAGCCGAAAATAAACTTTTTAGTTTTTTGGCGCAGTGGAAGGTCTGTTATTTGTTCTCGGTTTATTGGGAACAAATTCTTTAATTACTAAATCATCATTAAGCCAAAAGCTTTCAGAAAGTAGTACCTTAAACACATCAGGCGGTGCAAATATTTTAAAAGAGGATATACTACGAGCGTATGAAAACCGAAATTGTTCAACTGAAATATTCTCGGATGGGAATTTTTCACGTATAAATTCCAAAACATCCTCAGATGTGGTATCTGAAGTGAATCTAGAAACAAATAATTGCTTCCTAAGTGGAACAACTGACAGTTTCTTATGTCCCCCAGCAGCAGATTGAACCACACTAAGCTGAGAGCCAGAAACGGTACCTTCTGTACCTATAGGTACGGTCGGCACCGTAGCCGGCACTGAAGGTTTTCTTACCCCCAGGCTTCGAGAAACAGTGACTCCACCTGAATCAGCTGTATTCCTAGGCGCAGTTGGTTCACTTACCCCAGTGTCGACAGAAACTGCTGCAGCTACAAAATTCGGATTTGGGGAGGATACCGTGACCGTATTAACTGCCGCTAAGCTGGCTTTTTTGCGTTTAGGCGACTCAGTTAGTAATTTTTATACCCGTTACTCGTAGAGTAAAAGGGTATACTAGATTCGTCGAAAAGTATGTAACAGGCAGAAGGAAGCGTTTCCGACCCCATAAAGTATATATATTCTTGATCAGGATCACTAGCCGAGTCGATCTAGCCATGTCCGTCTGTCCGTCTGTCCGTCTTTCCGTCTGTCCGTCTGTCCGTATGAACGCTGAGATCTCGGAAACTATAAGAGCTACAATACTGGGATTAGGCATGCAGATTCCTGAGATTCCTGCGCAGCGCAAGTTTGTTTCAGCAGAGTGCCATGCCCACTTTAACGCCCACAAACCGCTTAAAACGGTGGCTCCTACAGTTTTGATGCTAGAATACAAATTTTAACTGAAATGTGTTGTTCGCATCAATACCTATCGATTGACCTAAAAAAAAAGTTTGCCAAGAAATCGTAAATATGAACGCGGATATCTCGGAAAATATCAAAGATAGAGAAACGGGATTTCAGATTTAGATTCCGTAGGCTTGAGCGCAGCGCAAGTTTGTTACGCGAATATGCCACGCCCACTCTAACGCCCACAAACCGCCCAAATCTGTGGCGCCCACAATTTTCATGCTAGATAAAAAATTTTAACTGAAATGTATTGGTCTTGTCAATACCTATCGATTGATCTAAAAAAAAGTTTGCCACGCCCACTCTAACGCCCACAAGCCGCCCAAGCCTGTGGAGCCCACAATTTTCGTGCTAGATACAAAATTTTAACTTAAATGTATTGGTCTCGTCAATACCTATCGATTGATTTAAAAAAAACTTTGCCACGCCCACTCTAACGCCCACAACGTTTAAATCTGTCTACCGCGGGTAGGTGGCGCATTTGCTGCTTGCATATCTACATTTTCCTTTGGTCCCTTTACCTGAGTAACGGGTATCTGATAGTCGAGGTACTCGAATATAGCGTTCTTCCTTGTTTATTATTAAATTGGGCACAAGCGGAATTGAACCCCTCATTGAGCTGTTTAAAAGCACCTGAGAGATTCAAAGAGCTGTCTCGAGTCTGCTTCATAAAGCCGCTCATCTCAACTACCAGTCCCTTGCAGGATCCACATGACCACATGAAACCAGAATTCAGATCAATGAAGTCTTTGACTCTGCCAGTAAATCCTGCTCATTTAACGTGCATCATCGATTCGCAGAGCCAGCAGAAAATAAAAGAGTCTTTAGTTGAAGACGAAAGAGTACAATTTTTCTTACAGCAGACAAGAGCCATTTAAAGGAGATGAAATAAAAATAAAATAAAATATGAAAAATACCTCAAGTAAATTTGGCACTGGGATCAAATTCCAAAACCACAAAGGCACAAAACACGAACAAAATAAGAGCGCGAGATCGCGTTTTAGTTTAAATGTAAGAGAGCACGAGAGAATAAATCTTCTATCGACTGAGCGTTGCTTGTGGGACACTGACAAGTTGTCAGTGACAACTTTATGCACGAAGAGTTACAATGTAAGGCAAGCAAGAGAGAGAGAGTTAGAGAATAGCACACCAAAAGTCTACCAGAAATTCAGCAGTTTCCGAGAGAGTTTAAATTACAGTTGTAATATAGAGCGGGAGAGAGAGTGGGAAATAAAAGAGTTTTAGCAAGATTAGTGAGTGTAAAATTACACTAACAACGCTAGGAGATTAAAGAAATCTAATAGAAATGTTAAAATAACTATAACCACATACCCGTTTACTAGGGGATCTAGTCAAGAACACTAACACAACTATTAGGCAAAGCTTTGTTAAAAAACAAACACAAGACACTCGCAAAAAATCACTGAATAAAACAAAAACTCAGAGCACAAAAGTAAACACATCTGTTCACAAGCGACGCTAAATCGATATGTGATATATATATACTTTATGGTGTCGGAAACGCTTCCTTCTGCCTGTTACATACTTTCCGACGAATCTAGTATACCCTTTTACTCTACGACTAACGGGTAGTAAAAGTTTGCTCATAATTTTTAAACGATGGTGCTTAGACAAATCATGTGAGGAGTTTTCCAAAAGTGGTAGAACTAAAGATTCTTATATAAGGCTGTTTAACATCATCTTAAATTTTCAGGACACTTATATATAGTTTGGATTAAAACAAGAAGGAAGTTAACTTCGGCCGAAGCCGAAGTTTGTATACCCTTGCAGCTATAAGTATTAAATTTAAAAATACAAAAAATGATATTACCAATAGTATAAGATAATATGTCAAAAAACACCGAAGCTATAATTTGTTTCATATTATGGCAGCAATATAGTCGTCCGATTTTGATAAAATTAAATTCGAAATTCAGAACTAATTAAAAAATGTTATGTCCAAGCGTAGGAGGTATGTTGTATATGATATAGTCGTCCGATTTTGATATTATTAAATTCGAAATTCAAAACTAATTAAAAAATGTTATTTCCAAGCGTAGGAGGTTATATGTTGAAAAACACCGAAGCTATAATTTGTCTCATATTATTTTTCCCCCAATTTTCCGATCGTTCCTATGGCAGCTATATGATATAATCGTCCGCTTACGATAAAATTAAATTGGAAATTACGAACTAATTAAAAAATATTATTTCCAAGCGTTGGCGGTTATATGTTAAGGAACACCGAAGCTATAATTTGTTTCATATTATTTTCCCACCAATTTTACGATCGTTCCTATGGCAGCTATATGATATAGTCGTCCGATTTTGATAAAATTAAATTTGAAATTCAGCGTAGGAGGTTAACTGTTAAAGAACACCGAAGCTATAATATGTTTCATATTATTATCACACCGATCTAACGATCGTTCCTATGACAGCTACATGATATAGTCGTCCGATTTTGATAATATTAAATTCGAAATTCAGAACTAATTAAAAAATGTTATTTCCAAGCGTTGGAGGTTATATGATAAAAAACACTGAAGCTATAATTTGTTTCATATTATTTTCCCCCCAATTTTGCGACCGTTCCTATGGCAGCTTATGATATAGTCGTCCGATTTTGATAAAATTAAATTCGAAATTCAGAATTAGTTAAAAAATGTTATTTCCAAGCGTAGGAGGTTATATGTTAAAAAACACCGAAGCTATAATTTCTTTCATATTATTTTCCCACCGATTTTACGATTGTTCCTATGGCAGCTATATGATATATTCGTCCGATTTTGATAAAATTAAATTCGAAATTACGAACCAATTAACAAATGTTATTTCCAAGCGTAAGAGGTTATATGTTAAAAAACACCGAAGCTATAATTTGTTTCATATTATTTTCCCACCAATTTAACGATCGTTCCTATGGCAGCTATAAGATATAGTCGTCCGATTTTGATAAAATTAAATTAGAAATTCAGAACTAACTAAAAAATGTTATTTCCAAGCGAAGGAGGTTATACGGTAAAGAACACCGAAGCTATAATTTGTTTCATATTATTTTCCCACCAATTTTACGATCGTTCCTATGGCAGCTATAAGATATAGTCGTCCGATTTTGATAAAATTAAATTCGAAATTCAGAACAAATTAAAAAATGTTATTTCCAAACGTAGGAGGTTATATGTTGAAAAACACCGAAGCTATAATTTGTCTCATATTATTTTTCCACCAATTTTCCGATCGTTCCTGTGGCATCTATATGATATAGTCGTCCGCTTCCGATAAAATTTAATTCGAAACTCAAAACTAATTAAAAATGTTATTTCCAAGCTTAGGAGGTTATATGGTAAAAACACCAAAGATATAATTTGTATACCCTTGCAGAGGGTATAATGATTTCAGTCAGAAGTTTGCAACGCAGTGAAGGAGACGTTTCCGTAAAATTGGTGGGAAAATAATATGAAACAAATTATAGCTTCGGTGTTCCTTAACATATAACCTCCTACGCTTGGAAATAACATTTTTTAATTAGTTCTGAATTTCAAATTTAATTTTATCAAAATCGGACGACTATATCATATAGCTGCCATAGAAACGATCGTAAAATTGCTGGGAAAATAATATGAAACAAATTATAGCTTCGGTGTTTTTTGATATATTATATTATACTATTGGAAATAACATTTTGTTTTTTTTTAAGAATTTCGAATTATATTGAATACAAATCGGACGACTCTAACATATAGCTGTCAAAGAAACGGTCAGCGAAATAATGAAATATTTATCATACCCTTGCATTTATTATTATACCCTTGCAGAGGGTATAATGATTTCAGTCTGAAGTTTGCAACGCAGTGAAGGAGACGTTTCCGACCCCATAAAGTATATATATTCTTGATCAGCATCACTAGACGAGTCGATCTAGCCATGTCCGTCTGTGCGTCGGTCCGTCCGTTTCTACGCAAACTAGTCTCTCAGTTTTAAAACTATCGTGCTGAAACTTTCCCAAAAGTCTTATATCTTTTGCAGGTAGTATATAAGTCGGAACCAGCCGGATCGGACAACTATATCTTTTAGCTCCCATAGGAATAATCGGAAAAAAAATGTTAAAAAATTATATCTTTGGTGTTTTTAACATATTAGCTCCTTTCCTTGGAAGTAACATTTTTTAATTAGTCTTGAATTTCGAATTAAATTTTATTAAAATCGGAAGACTATATCATATAGCTGCCATAGGAACGATCGTAAAATTGGTGGGAAAATAATATGAAACAAATTATAGCTTCGGTGTTCCTTAACATATAACCTCCTACGCTTGGAAATAACATTTTTTAATTAGTTCTGAATTTCAAATTTAATTTTATCAAAATCGGACGACTATATCATATAGCTGCCATAGGAACGATCGTAAAATTGGTGGGAAAATAATATGAAACAAATTATGGCTTCGGTGTTCCTTAACATATAACCTCCTACGCTTGGAAATAACATTTTTTAATTAGTTTTGAATTTCGAATTAAATTTTATCAAAATCGGACGACTATATCATATAGCTGCCATAGGAACGATCGTAAAATCGGTGGGAAAATAAAATGAAACAAATTATAACTTCTGTGTTTTTTCACATATAACCTCCTACGCTTGTAAATAACATTTATTAATTCATTCTGAATTTCGAATTTTATTTTATCAAAATCGGACGACTATATCATATAGCTGCCAAAGGAACGATCGTAAAATTGGAAATAAAGTTTTTAATTAGCTCTGATTTTTTTTTTTAATTTAATTTGATCAAAATCGGACGACTATTTCATATAGCTGCCATAGGGACGATCGGAAAATTGGTGGGAAAATAATATGAAACAAATTATAGCTTCGGTGTTATTTTTTTAACATAAAAACTCTTAAGCTTGGAAATGACATTTTTATACCCGTTACTCGTAGAGTAAAAGGGTATACTAGATTCGTCGGAAAGTATGTAACAGGCAGAAGGAAGCGTTTCCGACCCCATAAAGTATATATATTCTTGATCAGGGTCACTAGCCGAGTCGATCTAGCCATGTCCGTCTGTCCGTATGAACGCTGAGATTTCGGAAACTATAAGAGCTACAATACTGGGATTAGGCATGCAGATTCCTGAGATTCCTGCGCAGCGCAAGTTCGTTTCAGAAGAGTGCCACGCCCACTTTAACGCCCACAAACCGCCCACAAACTTCAAAAAATCGTAGATATGAACGCGGATATCTCGGAAAATATCAAAGATAGAGAAACGGGATTTCAGGTTTAGATTCCGTAGGCTTGAGCACAGCGCAAGTTTGTTACGCGAATATGCCACGCCCACTCTAACGCCCACAAACCCCCCAAATCTGTGGCGCCCACAATTTTCATGCTAGATAAAAACTTTTAACTGAAATGTATTGGTCTTGTCAATACCTATCGAATGATTTACAAAAAACTTTGCCACGCACACTCTAACGCCCACAACGCTTAAATCTGTCTACCGCCGGTAGGTGGCGCATTTGCTGCTTGCATATCTCCATTTTCCTTTGGTCCCTTTACCTGAGTAACGGGTATCTGATAGTCGAGGTACTCGACTATAGCGTTCTTCCTTGTTTTTAATTAGTTTTCAATTTCAAATTAAGTTTTATCAAAATCGGACGACTACATCATTTAGCTGCTATAGGAACGATCGGAAAATTGGTGGGAAAATAATATGAAACAAATTATAGCTTCGGTGTTTCTTGATATATTATCTTATTCTATTGGAAATAACATTTTGTGTATTTTTAAGAATTTCGAATTATATTTAAGACAAATCGGACGACTCTAACATACAGCTGTCAAAGAAACGGTCAGCGAAATAATGAAATATTTATTATACCCTTGCATTTATTTTATTTATATTATTTTTTTGTAATTGTCTTAAAGCTATCGCGCTGAAACTTTTCCAAAAGTATTCTTTCTTATGCAGAAAGTATCTAAGTCGGAACCAGCCTGATCGGACAACTATATCTTATAGCTCCCATAGGAATAATCGAAAAAAATTTTTTTTATTATATCTAAGGTGTTTTTTATTTTTAACATATAACCTCCTACGCTTGGAAATAACATTTTTTAATTAGTTCTGAATTTCGAATTTAAAATTAAAAAATAAAATGAAACAAATTATAGCTTCGGTGTTTCTTGGCATATTATTATCTTATGCTATTGGGAATAACATTTTTTGTATTTTTAAGAATTTCGTATTTAAATTTAATAAAAATCGGACGACTCTAACATATAGCTGTCAAAGAAACGGTCAGCGAAATAATGAAATAATTAAATAAATTAAATAATAATTAATTATTTAAAAAAAAAAATGTTGATTTCTTGATTTTGATCGTATTTTGAAAATACTATTTTCCTTTACTCTGGGTATAGAATAGTTTAACTTTTCAGAATTACGAAATTAATTTTACACAAAAAACTGACGACTATAATATTTTGCTGAGTGGGGTGGTGTTAGGACACGAATAACATGGATACAGGTGTCCAAATTATAAGGTAGGATACCCGTTTTTTCCTATTTTAGATTACAGAAATAACCTTAACAAGGTTGCCACGAAGCTAGATAACAGGTAATAATGCAGTTATTACGCAATCCTTAAATTAGGTAATCAACTTGGCTTACCTAATCTACCTACGAATTGTCCCTAAAATCAGGCATTGTCCGCCATCGAAAGGGTTATATGAAGGTTAATAGCAGGTATGATTCAAACCTATATATTGACTCGTAATCCTAATCCCCGGATTAGTCTGTGAAAACCAGTTGCCGAGTGACAACGTATACGTTGTTGTGTGTATCTTTTATATTCAATTAATATAAACACACCGAAAGTATAAGGTGAAAAGTGAATGAAAATCCACCAAAAAGTACAAGGTGAAATGTGAGTATAAGCCCATAAAAAAGTAAAAGGTGAAAAGTGCTTAAAAATCCAACAAAAGGTATAAGGTGAAACGTGAAATAAGTGTGTAACAAAATAATAAAGTATTATTATATTTTTTTCCTTTGGTAAGTATTTCTATAAAGTAAAACAGGATTCATAAATTCGTATCACATAAGTCTCTTCTGGTGAAATTCAGGTGGAACATAAATAAATATTTACCAGAATCCCGACCAAAGAGATTTTGAAAATCTCTGACAAATTATAACCCCTTAACTTTTATACAATTATTTTTTAATAGCAAAATAAAGAGAATGCCGCGCATGTCATCTTTATCTCAAGAGCAACGCCGCCAAGCTGCGTTTAGACGAAGCCGAGCCCAATATGCTCAAAATGCGTCACAAATAAGGACCCGTAATGCGCAGCACATTGCCTTGGCCCGTACAAGTAATTTGGAGGTAGCAGAAGAAGCTCGCTCGCGAAATTCCGCTGCTCGCTCTCAGAGAAGGAGGAAAAATTCGAGCCAGCGAACGATTGAGGAACACTGACAATCGCGCTACCTGGGGAGCGAACGAGGAAAATCGAGGACTCGAGCGCACACGGGACGCTGAAGCGCACGCAAGCGCCAGGTCGAATTCCGAAGAGCGACGACGACAGCAGGTGCAAAATACTGCTGACCATGCTACCTGGAGATCGATCGGGGAAAATCGAGGACTCGAGCGCACACGGGACGCTGCAGCGCGCGCAATGGTCAGGTCGGATTCCGAGGAGCGACGACGAGAGCAGTCGCGAAACACTGCTGATCATGCTACCTGTAGATCGATCGGGGAAAATCGAGGACCCGAGCGCTCACGGGACGCTGCAGCGCGCGCAATGGTCAGGTCGGATTCCGAGGAGCGACGACGAGAGCAGTCGCGAAACACTGCTGACCATGCTACCTGGAGATCGTTTGGAGAAAATCAAGGACCGGAGCGCGCACGTGACGCTGTAGCGCGCGCAATTGTCAGGTCGGATTCCGAGGAGCGACGACGAGAGCAGTCGCGAAACACTGCTGATCATGCTACCTGGAGATCGATCGAGGAAAATCGAAGACTCGAGCGCACACGGGACGCTACAGCGCACGCAAGCGCCAGGTCGAATTCCGAATAGCGACGACGACAGCAGGTGCAAAATACTGCTGACCATGCTACGTGGAGATCGATCGAGGAAAATCGAGGACCAGAGCGCGCACGGGACGCTGTAGCGCACGCAATAGTCAGGTCGGATTCCGAGGAGCGACGACGAGAGCAGTCGCGAAACACTGCTGACCATGCTACCTGGAGATCGATCGAGGAAAATCGAGGACTCGAGCGCACACGGGACGCTGCAGCGCACGCAAGCGCCAGGTCGAATTCCGAAGAGCGACGACGACAGCAGGTGCAAAATACTGCTGACCATGCTACGTGGAGATCGATCGAGGAAAATCGAGGACCAGAGCGCGCACGGGACGCTGTAGCGCACGCAATAGTCAGGTCGGATTCCGAGGAGCGACGACGAGAGCAGTCGCGAAACACTGCTGACCATGCTACCTGGAGATCGATCGAGGAAAATCAAGGACTCGAGCGCACACGGGACGCTGCAGCGCACGCAAGCGCCAGGTCGAATTCCGAAGAGCGACGACGACAGAATGTGCAAAATACTGCTGACCATGCTACGTGGAGATCGATCGAGGACCAGAGCGCGCACGGGACGCTGTAGCGCACGGATTCCGGATTCCGAGGAGCGACGACGAGAGCAGTCGCGAAACACCGCTGATCATGCTACCTGGAGATCGATCGAGGAAAATAGAGGACTCGAGCGTTTACGGGGCGCAGCAGCTCATAGGATCACCAGGAACAACCCTATCACTAGGACACAGGAGCAAAGGACCAACACAGTGCATCATCGGAACACAAGACTTCAGCAAAGATTTCGGGAACAACAAATTCAGGAAATGGCTGACGAGCGACTTCTCACATACAGGTCGAGTTCACAAAATCGACAGGCGGAATCTTCCAGACAGTCACAGCGCAATATTGCTGCAAGAGCACAACTTTCAGAGGATGAACGAGAGGATCAACGGGAACGCCAGCGACGGAGGAGTCGAGCTACGGCAAGGGAACAATATCTTCGTAACATTAAGGACGGACCAACTAAGTTTTGTACGTGCTGTGGAGGAACGTGGTTTCCATCTCAGGTAAGTGGTTTGAACATACGTACTATTTCTTCTAAATACCCAAATTTTAGTCTAGACAATGCCTTTTATTTAAGCAGAAAGTTTCCGAGTCCGTCCGGCAAATATCAATTTTGCAGTAAATGTCGTCAAGGCGTTTCCAAGGGTAGGATACCATCCCTTTGTCTCTCTAATGGCTTCGACTTTCCAGAGATACCTGAATGCCTTAAAAACTTGACATATCTTGAGGAGCGCCTTATTTCTCCTCGAATTCCCTTCATGCGCATTATATCCCTTGGATATGAAAGGCAATGCGGAATAAGAGGCGCTGTAGTCAATGTTCCAATTTCAGTACCTGATACTGTAAGCGTACTCCCGCGCACCTTTGATTCGACCCATGTAATCCAGGTTCATTTAAAAAGAAAGTTAGAATATTATTCAAGCTGTGCGATACTTGGTTAACACTGAGCTATACAGAAAGCACAACATTTCCTTTGACGGTGATTGGCTCAATCAAATGGAAGCCGAAGAAGAGATACCTTTAATCGCAGATGAATCTGACCGAGAAGTCGTAGAAGAGCTTCTTCGTCAACATTCTCATTCTCAATCAAATGACGCGCAAGAAGGTTATTTAAATCCCGGAGGTCATGAAACCCTATTAGAAAACGATGATATTGCTATGGCTCCCGGAGAAGGCCGCATTCCAACAAATTTAACCCTTGACGACGACGCAGAAGAACTTTCCTTCCCAACTATTTCTTGCGGCGAAATATTTATTCGTCCTATGCAAAAAAAGCAAGATCGCAAATTCGCTTTTACGACCGTCGTTGCACAGTAGTGCCCAAAGTCCTTTATATGTACAAATTTTATGAAATGCAACGAATTCAAAGTTCTATTTCCATTGCCCTACGAAAAAAATCAGGTACAGTAACTGCTGCAAATGTGAGGGATAATTCATTTGATGACAGTCTTGTACAATATGACGATGGATTTCACATTCTAAAAGGCCTCCGTTCAGCTCATGCACACTGGGAGGCAGAAAAAAAGAAAGTTATAGCCATGATAAGACAATTTGGGTTGCCTACATTCTTCATAACCCTCTCTGCTGCTGAATCTAAATGGAACGAACTCTTAGTTATTCTATCTCTTTTATTGGATAGCAGAGACATTACTGAGGAAGAGGCAGCAGCTCTTTCTAGCGCCGAAATAGCTAGATAAATTCGATCTGACCCAGTAACGTGCTCCCGGTACTTCGACTACAGGTTCCGGCAATTAATGAAATTATTTAAAAGCTCCGAGATATTTGGTGAGTTAAGACTCGTCCATTATTATTGGAGGATCGAGTTCCAGCACAGAGGATCGCCGCACTCTCATGGCATGTATTGGTTTTCTGGTGCCCCAAAGCTAGAAGGACCCGATAACGCCGAAGAGGTCACCCGCTTTATTGATCGTTTCATTACTACCAGCGGGGACGATCCTGAAATTCATGAAGTAATTCAATATCAGCGCCATAAACACAGCGCTTCATGTTTAAGGAAACTGCGAGGACAACAATTCTGCCGTTTTAATATGCCATACCCACCAATGCCTGAAGAATATAAAAAAATATTTAAACAAGTTAAAGAGCTCCTAAAGTCTGTTTCCGAAGAAGAATCGGCCATGTTAAATAATTTTGAATATTTTCTCAGCCATCTTGAAATTTCATATGAGGAGTACAAGTTCGCCATTCGGTCTAGCTTAAAAAAGCCCCAAGTATTTCTTCGTCGCCAATTTTCTGATAGGTTGCTAAATGCTTACAATAGAAATATTTTAGGCTTGCATAGAGCAAACATGGATATTCAATTCATTCTAGATGCTTACGCCTGTTGTAGTTATATAATTAACTACATAAGTAAATCCAACCGTGGCGTGTCGCAACTGCTTCGAGAAGCAATGACAGAAATAAGCCATGGATGTGTTTCCGTTAAAAGAAAATTGCAGCATTTAGGGAGCAAGTTTATTAACGCTACAGAAATATCTGCCCAAGAAGCTGCATACAACATTTTAGGTTTACACTTGTCTGAGGCTAGTGAAGGGAATGGTTTTATTAACACTTGCCATCCAGATAAAAGGGTCCGGATAGTCCGATCTAACAGAGAATTAGAACAGCTTCCCGCAAACTCAACAGATATTTTTGAGCGAAATTTACTTGATCGATACGTGCAAAGACATGAACAACTAGAATCGTTATGTCTTGCGGAATTTGCGGCTTGGTTTAAATTCTCCAAGCTAAATGCACGGTCAGAACAGTCAAACGAAGAACATGACGAACCAATCGACTTTGATGCAGATGAAGAAAATAACGTTGCTGCACAAAGTTACCAAATGCTGGATGGGACTGGTAGGGTATAAAACGTAATCATGCCCTAATTCTTAGGTGGGTTCGCTTCAGTTTAAGCTCTTCTCCATCAGATTATTTTAGAGAGCACCTTATGCTCTTTTTCCCATGGAGAAGTGAAGAGACGGAACTCATTGCAAACGACAATGAAAGCACATTTAGAAATAATTTTGAAATTATTAAACGCAATAAAGAGCAGCATGATGTGTTTGACGACATGGAGTTAGAGAGAGTTCTTCAAGATCTACAAAATGTGGATAGAGAAGAAAACGGCCCCCTTCCCGAAGGGCCAGCCTCTCAATACCTTGATGAAGAGTTCAGAGCTTTGGCAGTCCCCGACGTCGGCCAAAACGTAAATGTACTCCAAGATGAAAATGATTCAAATGGCGAACTTCCTCTTATAAGACTTCCTCCGATAGTATCTGACGATAACCTTTGCTCGCTTACCCGGTCTCTCAACTTTAAGCAACGCCAGTATTACGCCCACGTAATGTATAATGTTGCAGCCAAAAAAACACTTTATGAATATGTTGGTGGAGGGGCCGGAGTGGGAAAAAGCAGATTGATTTCTACAATATTTCAGTCTATAACTTGGCGAGCAAATAAACTTCCTGGGGCAACAGATTCCGCAAAGGTTTTACTTTGTGCTCCTACTGGAAAAGCAGCTTTTGGGATTGGGGGACTAACGCTTCATTCAGTTTCCTCCCTTCCTGTTAATCAAACATCTGGTCCTTTAAGACCCTTAAGCAATGACACTTTAAATACAATGCATTGCAAGTTGATTGATATTCAATTAATTATTATAGATGAGATCTCGAATTTCGGATCAAAAATGCTTGGATACTTAGATCAAAGACTTTGTCAAATTTTTAGAAGTCAAGATGTAAGTTTTGGGGGCAAGTCTATAATAGTGTTTGGAGATCTGAAGCAGCTTAGCCCAGTTGGAGGTCGTTGGATATTCGCAGAAAATACATCTAATCCCTATAATATTCTGGCAGGAGCTAACATTACTTTAAGTTTTTCGAGCTAACGGAAATAATGCGGCAACGTGACGACCACGCTTTTGCTTTGGCTTTGAATAATATGTCTGAAGCCAACATGACAAATGCAGATATTGAGCTTTTCAGGACAAGAGTTCTTCCAGTAACCGACGTTCCTGACGATGCAATTCACTTATTCTGTTCTAATGCTGACGTAAACCCTAAAACTTGCCCAAATTAAAACTGAAGAATTTGTGTCAACTGCAGTAGATACAGTTAAGTCAGCTAATATGTCTGAAAGAAGTCGAGAATCAACTCTTTGGCATGCCCAAAACATGAAGACCTCTGAAACTCAGGGTCTACCATATATTTTACACCTGAAGACTACTGCAAAATATATGGTTACCGTCAATATTGACACAAATGATGGACTTGTAAATGGGGCAACTGGTCAATTAATGCGAATTGACAACTGTATGGTTAACGGCTCATTATTATTTACTGGATTGTGGATTAAGTTTACAGATGCCACTGTCGGTACTATAGCTAGGTCAAAAGTTCGAGGAAATGATCTCCCAGACTGGACTCCAATTTATAAAACAGCCCGAGTATTCCAATGCGGAAATTCGGGACATTCTTCTATTGATCGAAAACAATTTCCAGTTGTTCCTGCTGAGGCTATTACCATCCATAAGAGCCAAGGAGCAACCTACAGCAAAGTCGCAGTGCATCTTAAAAGAGGCATTAAGCGAGCTTCGTTGTACGTAGGTTGCAGCAGAGCAACTAGCGCATCGGGCCTTTTCCTTTTAGGAGACTTTGTCCCTCCAACTAGATTTGGAGCTACAAATGTCCAAGTAGAACTTGAACGTTTAAGAGGGGAAAAGGCTTTGACTACGCATTATGAATTTTTGGTCAATGAAAATGAGGATATCTCTTTATATTACCACAACGTGGAATCTCTTCGCGCTCATCGCGAAGATGTTGCCAACGACAACATTATTTGTTCTGCCAACTTTTTATGTTTTGTTGAAACCTGGACTCTTCCACAAGAAGAGTACACTTTAAGGGATTTCGACATTATAAGAAGAATAGATTGCAATCGTTTGAATGGTATTGGGAAGAACGGAATACTTATTTATGCTAAACAAAACATTTCGCAAAATGTATTATTTCTGTTTGAGACAAAGAAGTCCACAAACACAAGGGCAACGTATCAATCGATTGCATTTAAATATCTTGACACGTCATTTATAATTGTTTATAGGAGTCCCGGATTTCCTATTGCAAGATTTCGAAATGAAATTAAAGCTGATGTGGAATAAGTGCGTAGAATGGATAATACTAAAGTAGTAATATTAAGAGATTTTAATATTTGCAGATCCACAGGGACTGATATTCTGGAGGAACACTTGAATGCCTATAACCTCTTTTCAATCAATCATTCTCCCACAACAAAACAAATAACACAAATTGATTGGATATTTTCAGACTCTCGAGTTCCACAAGCTCTTGCCATTACTTATGAGACACCATATAGCCACCACGATGGAATTTTTTTTAAGTATAGCTTGTAGTAGGTAATATAATTAAATATAAAAATTGTAAAAATTGTAATAGGTTAGAAAAAATAATTTATTGTATATAGCATATTGTGTATATGTATTTTTATGGTATTATTAATTTATTTATTTCTATCTATCAACGTAGTTTTCAAAATTGTATATATATATATAAATGATAATATTTTCCCCCTCGTGGATTGTGACCTTGGCGTGGTGTGGGGCTGAGTACGTGAAATTGTTTTAATATCACTGAAGCTAGCAACAATCCTTAAAATGTAACATAGTGTTACTAACATTGATTATTTCTTATAACTGCAAGGGTATTCAAACTTCGGCTTGCCGAAGTTAACTTCCTATCTCGTTTTAAATTTGTTTTCCGATTATTCCTTTGGGAGCTATAAGATATAGTTGCCCGATCCGGCTAGTTCCGATATATATACTACCTGCAAAAGATATAAAGAGGATATAAAGGGAAAGTTTCAGCCCGATAGCGAAACGGATAGTAGAAACGGACGGACAGACGGACAGACGGACATGGCTAGATCGACTCGTCTAGGGATGCTGATCAAGAATATATATACTTTATGGGGTCGGAAACGTCTCCTTCAATGCGTTGCAAGCTTCTGACTGAAATCATTATACCCTCTGCAAGGGTAATAAAAAACACCGAAGCTATAATTTGATTCATATTATTTTCCCACCAATTTTCCGATCGTCCCTATGGCAGCTTTATGATATAGTCGTCCGATTATGATAAAATTTAATTTGAAATTCAAAACTAACTAAAAAATGTTATTTCCAAGCGTAGGAGGTTATATGTTAAAGAACACCGAAGCTATAATTTGTTTCATATTATTTTCCCACCAATTTTACGATTGTTCCTATGGTAGCTATATGATATAGTCGTCCAATCTTGATAAAATTAAATTCGAAATTCAGAACTAATTAAAAAATGTTATTTCCAAGCGTAGGCGGTTATATGTTAAGGAACACCGAAGCTATAATTTGTTTCATATTATTTTCCCACCAATTTTACGATCGTTCCTATGGCAGCTGTATGATATAGTCTTCCGATTTTGATAAAATTTAATTCGAAGTTCAAAACTAATTAAAAAATGTTACTTCCAAGGAAAGGAGGTAATAAGTTAAAAAACACCAAAGATATAATTTTTTAACATATTTTTTTCCGATTATTCCTATGGGAGCTATAAGATATAGTTGTCCGATCCGGCTGGTTCCGACTTATATACTACCTGCAAAAGATATAAGACTTTTGGGAAAGTTTCAGCCCGATAGCTTTAAAACTGAGAGACTAGTTTGCGTAGAAACGGACGGACAGACGGACATGGCTAGATCGACTCGTCTAGTGATGCTGATCAAGAATATATATACTTTATGGGGTCGGAAACGTTTCCTTCACTGCGTTGCAAACTTCTGGCTGAAATCATTTTACCCTCTGCAAGGGTATAAAAACACCGAAGCTATAATTTCTTTCATATTATTTTCCCACCGATTTTACGATTTTACTATGGCAGCTATATGATATAGTCGTCCGATTTTGATTTAATTTAATTCGAAATTCAAAACTAATTCAAAAATGTTATTTCCAAGCGTAGGAGGTTATATGTTAAAGAACACCGAAGCTATAATTTAATTCATATTATTTTCTCAGCAATTTTACGATCGTTTCTATGGCAGCTATAAGATATAGTCGTCCGATTTTGATAAAATTAAATCCGAAATTCAGAACTAATTAAAAAATGTTATTTCCAAGCGTAGGAGGTTATATGTTAAGGAACACCGATACTATAATTTGTTTCATATTATTTTCCCACCAATTTTACGATCGTTCCTATAGCAGCTTTATGATGTAGTCATCCGATTTTGATAAAACTTAATTCGAAATTTAAAACTAATTAAAAACAAGAAAGGAAGTTAGCTTCGGCAAGCCGAAGCTTATATACCCTTGCAGCTATATTTATTAAATTTAAAAACACAAAAAATGATATTCCCAATGGTATAAGATAATATGTCAAAAAACACCGAAGCTATAATTTGTTTCATATTATTTTCCTACCAATTTTCCGATCGTTCCTATGGCAGCTATATGATATAGTCGTCCGATTTTGATAAAATTAAATTCAAAATTCAGAACTAACTAAAAAATGTTATTTCCAAGCGTTGGAGGTTATATGTTGAAAAACACCGAATCTATAATATGTTTCCTATTATTTTTCCACCAATTTTCCGATCGTTCCTATAGCAGCTATATGATGTAGTCTGCCGATTTTGATAAAACTTAATTCGAAATTCAAAACTAATTAAAAAAAATGTCATTTCCAAGCTTAATAGGTTTTATGTTAAAAAAAACACCGAAGCTATAATTTGTTTCTTATTATTTTCCCACCAATTTTCCGATCGTCCCTATGGCAGCTATATGATATAGTCGTCCGATTTTGATAAAATTTAATTCGAAAATCAGAACTAATTTAAAAATTTTATTTCCAAGCGTAGGAGGTTATATGTTAAGGAACACCGAAGCTATAATTTGTTTCATATTATTTTCCCACCAATTTTCCGATCTTCCCTATGGCAGCTATATGATATAGTCGTCCGATTATGATAAAATTAAATTCAAAATTCAGAACTAATTAAAAATTTTATTTCCAATTTTACGATCGTTTCTTTGGCAGCTATATGATATAGTCGTCCGATTTAGATAAAATTAAATTCGAAATTCAGAATGAATTAAAAAATGTTATTTCCAAGCGTAGGAGGTTATATGTTAAAAAACACCGAAATTATAATTTGTTTCATATTATTTTCCCACCGATTTAACGATCGTTCCTATGGCAGCTATATGATATAGTCGTCCGATTTTAATAAAATTTAATTCGAAATTCAGAACTAATTAAAAAATTTTATTTCCAAGCGTAGGAGGTTATATGTTAAGGAACACCGATACTATAATTTGTTTCATATTATTTTCCCACCAATTTTACGATCGTTCCTATATGATGGACGTTGATGCACTACTACGTGGCCCAACGACACCAAGCACGTGCTTGTTACGCGCGGGGCCCTTCTATAAACTTGGGCAAAAATGCGAGTTCGCGAGGAAGATACAAAAAACAAATAGAGACAGGACACAAATGAAAATAAAAGAAGCAACTAAGAATGAAGCAAATGAGTTAAAATATTAGTTTTTAATACCGGTATAGAAGTTGATGTGCAAATTAAATGGTAAAGATTGTTATAATTATTACATAGAACGCGAAAGGGCTCGTGCAGACAAAAATTTGATGTACATCGTGGCAAACTTAGGGGATAATAATTTCGTGTTAGTCTAGCAGGGACATTGAAAGTTAGGCGGTTTACAAGTTCTACAGAATCAATATCACCTCTAATAAGATTTTGCAT
Organism: Drosophila subpulchrella; assembly: GCF_014743375.2. Classification (NCBI taxonomy): domain Eukaryota; kingdom Metazoa; phylum Arthropoda; class Insecta; order Diptera; family Drosophilidae; genus Drosophila; species Drosophila subpulchrella. The sequence continues at coordinate 258,490 of NW_023665641.1, forward strand.
AAAAATAGTACCAAGCATTGTTCTACGATTTACAAGTGTAGGTAAATTAAGCAATAGTAATCTACTCTGATAGGAAGGTAGCCTTACGTTTTGATCCCAGTTCAAACTACGAAGGGCAAAAAGAAGAAATTTTTTTCGTACCGACTCAATACGGTCAATGTGCACCTGATATTGTAGACTCCAAACCGAAGAACAATATTCCAAAATAGGACGGACAAGGGAGGTAAATAATAATTTGGTTGTATAAGGGTCATCAAATTCTTTTGACCAACGCTTTATAAACCCAAGAACACTCATGGCCTTGTTGACAGTGGACATTATGTGGCAGTCAAATTTAAGTTTTGGGTCCAGAAGAACGCCTAAGTCATTAACGGAATATATACGGTCGAGTGACGTATTTTGAAGAGAGTAACTAACAAAAGTAGGAGTACCCCTATAAAAAGTCATAACGTTGCATATAAGGCAGATCAAATTTAAAAGGTTATACTCACACCATCCCTGAAAACAATCAATATCTGACTGTAAGTTGAAACCCGACGCTATATCGTTATATGATAAACAAAGCTTAACATCATCAGCATACATTAGTAAACGAGAATGTTTTATGGTAGAGGGAAGATCGTTTATAAACAAAGTAAACAGCAAAGGACCCAAATGACTACCCTGAGGCACTTCAGATGTCACGTAGATCAATTTTGAAACAGCGTTCTTGAATATAACCCTCTGAGTCCTACCATTCAAATAACTTGAAATCCAAGTTAATAGCTTACATGGAAACCCAAGCTGATTTAATTTGAATAATAGAAGAGAGTGGTTGACAGAGTCAAAGGCCTTACTAAAATCTGTATATATAACGTCAGTCTGCATTTTTTTCTTAAATCCATTTATTACAATAGATGACAATTCAAGAAGGTTGGTGGTGGTCGATCTTCGCTTAACAAAACCATGCTGACACGGTGATATTAGCGAGGAACATAAATGTTGCAAATGAGAAGTAATAATACGTTCAAATGCTTTAGGAATTGCCGACAATTTGGAAATACCTCTATAATTCTGGACATCCGCCTTCGCACCCTTTTTGTGAAGTGGAATGATAAAAGAGTCCTTCCAGATAGTAGGAAAAACTGATGATGAAATAGACAAATTAAAAAGTTTAAGAATCGGTTTACATATGGTTGACGCACAAAACTTAAGCACACACCCGGGGAGTCCATCTGGACCAGGAGAATAAGTTGGCGTTGTTGTTGCTAAGTCTCTTATGAGAGAACTTTCCGTAATTTCAGGGGTAAAAATACAGTTTGCCCTATTAAAGGGATTAGGGTAGTTAGAATTTGACCAAGCAACCGAACTATAAGTAGTTTGGAAAAACTCGGCAAATAAATCAGCAATTTCAGAATCCGTCGATGCCTCCATTGAGTTAAAACGTACAGATGAAGGCAATGCCGACGACTTACGCTTGGCATTAACAAAGTTATAAAACTGCTTCGGATCATTTGAAAATTCGAATTTACATCGACTTAAATACACAGAATAGCAATGACTATTGAGAACATTAAAGTCCGATCGAGCCACCACATATTTCGAAAAATCAGATGGCTTACCCGATTTTTTATACTTTTTATAGGTGTTTGTTTTAAGGTTTTTAAGTCTTTGAAGCGCATTGGTAAACCAAGGAGGCATGTTTAGCTTTGAAGGAAGCCTATCAGGAACGCATTCATTAAAAAAAGTATTTAACACTATATAGAATAGTTTAGTGGCACTTTCAATATCCATACAATTGTACAAGTCTGTCCAATTATATTGGGAAATCATATCGTTAAGTTTTTTATAGTCACATTTTCGAAAACATCTCATTTTAGTTTGAGGAACTAAAGGAGAGAGGGTATCAACGCATGGGAGGCAGATTGTCAATTCCATTGTTGGATGATATCGGTCTTCAGGTACAACAAGAGCGTCAATTCTAGATACCGTGACTTCAGACGGGTCTGAAACAAACACAAGATCTAGTTGTCTATTTAATGAATTCCGTATAAAGCTTACTTGCTGTAACGATAATTCTAAAAGACCATCTACAAAATGATGGACGGATAAGGGTAAGTTTTGGGAAAGTTTCAGCCCGATAGGTTTAAAACTGAGAGACTAGCTTGCGTAGGAACGGACGGACAGACGGACAGACTGACAGACGGACAGACGGACATGGCTAGATCGACTCGTCTAGTGATGCTGATCAAGAATATATATACTTTATGGGGTCGGAAACGTCTCCTTCACTGCGTTGCAAACTTCTGACTGAAATCATTACACCCTCTGCAAGGGTATAATCAGAGCTAATTAAAAATTTTATTTCCAATTTTACGATCGTTTCTTTGGCAGCTATATAATATAGTCGTCCGATTTTGATAAAATTAAATTCCGAATTAATTAAATTTGAAAGAATGAATTAAAAAATGTTATTTACAAGCGTAGGAGGTTATATGTGAAAAAACACAGAAGTTATAATTTGTTTCATATTATTTTCCCACCGATTTTACCCGACTAGCCATTTCCTCTTACTAAAATCATACCTGCTTGACCGAAGTTTCATGGTCGAGGTGAGAGGGGAAAGGTCAACAATCAGAATCGTTCGAGCTGGCGTTCCTCAGGGAAGCGTTCTGGGCCCTGTTTTGTACACTCTGTTCACTTCAGATCTGCCGTGTCCTAACAAGCCGGGCACGACACGGCCTTTATTGCGAACGCCTCTTGCCCAATCGAAGCGTCAAGGATTACCCAGGAATTCCTCGACTCTTACGGGAAGTGGACAAATAGGTGGAACATATCCATAAATGGAAGAAAGTCGCAACACTGCAATTTCACCTTGAGAGGAAAGATCCTTCCCAGAGTAGAGCTTCTGGATATCACCATACCACAATCACCCCATGCGCAATATTTGGGTTTGATCCTGGACAAGCGGCTCACCTGGAAGCAGCTTACTACCAAAGTAGCAGCTTCATGTAGAGCTAAGCTGAGAAAACTGAACTGGTTGCTTAAGCCAACGAGCAAGCTCAGCCTTGGCAACAAAGTCTTGCTGTTCAAAGCAATTGTGGTGCCCTCAATGACGTATTGCATCCAACTGTGGGGCATGGCTTCAGACTCGAACGTCATGAAAGTCCAAAGGGTCCAAAACCGTGCGCTGCGCATGATTGCAGACGCGCCGTGGTACATCAGGAATGACACCCTAACAAATGACCTTCATGTTCCCTCAGTCAGGGAGCAGATAAACCGGCACTCTAGTCGGTACAATGATCGGCTCACTGCACACGAAAACCACCTAGCAGCTTCCTTGGCCCACCCAAGGACTAGAAGAAGACTAAAGCGAAGGCACCCCGGTGATCTCTGGACAAGAGGACGTCAGGTCTCTCGAGTCCTAAAGCAATAAAATTGTTTTTGTTCATTTATTGTAAATATTGTTAATCACCTTTTCTGTTATGTATCCACGTTATTATTTCTCTTCGTACACATCGTTTTATAGCCATTAGGTTGGCTGATCAACGTTAAATAAATGAATTTGTTATACTAAAAAAAAAAAAAAAAAAAAAAAAAAAAACCGATTTTACGATCGTTCCTATGGCAGCTATATGATATAGTCGTCCGATTTTGATAAAATTTAATTCGAAATTCAGAACTAATTAAAAAATGTTATTTCCAAGCGTAGGAGGTTATATGTTAAGGAACACCGAAGCTATAATTTGTTTCATATTATTTTCCCACCAATTTTACGATCGTTCCTATGGCAGCTATATGATATAGTCGTCCGATTTTGATAAAATTAAATTTGAAATTCAGAACTAATTAAAAAATGTTATTTCCAAGCGTAGGAGGTTATATGTTAAGGAACACCGAAGCTATAATTTGTTTCATATTATTTTCCCACCAATTTTACGATCGTTCCTATGGCAGCTATATGATATAGTCTTCCGATTTTGATAAAATTTAATTCGAAATTCAAGACTAATTAAAAAATGTTACTTCCAAGGAAAGGAGGTAATATGTTAAAAAACACCAAAGATATAATTTTTAACATTTTTTTTTCGATTATTCCTATGGGAGCTATAAGATATAGTTGTCCGATACGGCTGGTTCCGACTTATATACTACCTGCAAAAGATATAAGACTTTTGGGAAAGTTTCAGCCCGATAGCTTTAAAACTGAGAGACTAGTTTGCGTAGAAACGGACGGACAGACGGACATGGCTAGATCGACTCGTCTAGTGATGCTGATCAAGAATATATATACTTTATGGGGTCGGAAACGTCTCCTTCACTGCGTTGCAAACTTCTGACTGAAATCATTATACCCTCTGCAAGGGTATAAATAAATAAGAGCTAATTAAAAATTTTATTTCCAATTTTACGATTGTTCCTTTGGCAGCTATATGATATAGTCGTCCGATTTTGATAAAATTTAATTCGAAATTCAGAATGAATTAAAAAATGTTATTTACGAAAAATGTTATACTTTATGGGGTCGGAAACGTCTCCTTCACTGCGTTGCAAACTTCTGACTGAAATCATTACACCCTCTGCAAGGGTATAATCAGAGCTAATTAAAAATTTTATTTCCAATTTTACGATCGTTTCTTTGGCAGCTATATAATATAGTCGTCCGATTTTGATAAAATTAAATTCCAAATTAATTAAATTTGAAAGAATGAATTAAAAAATGTTATTTACAAGCGTAGGAGGTTATATGTGAAAAAACACAGAAGTTATAATTTGTTTCATATTATTTTCCCACCGATTTTACCCGACTAGCCATTTCCTCTTACTAAAATCATACCTGCTTGACCGAAGTTTCATGGTCGAGGTGAGAGGGGAAAGGTCAACAATCAGAATCGTTCGAGCTGGCGTTCCTCAGGGAAGCGTTCTGGGCCCTGTTTTGTACACTCTGTTCACTTCAGATCTGCCGTGTCCTAACAAGCCGGGCACGATTCTGGCTACATACGCTGACGACACGGCCTTTATTGCGAACGCCTCTTGCCCAATCGAAGCGTCAAGGATTACCCAGGAATTCCTCGACTCTTACGGGAAGTGGACAAATAGGTGGAACATATCCATAAATGGAAGAAAGTCGCAACACTGCAATTTCACCTTGAGAGGAAAGATCCTTCCCAGAGTAGAGCTTCTGGATATCACCATACCACAATCACCCCATGCGCAATATTTGGGTTTGATCCTGGACAAGCGGCTCACCTGGAAGCAGCTTACTACCAAAGTAGCAGCTTCATGTAGAGCTAAGCTGAGAAAACTGAACTGGTTGCCTAAGCCAACGAGCAAGCTCAGCCTTGGCAACAAAGTCTTGCTGTTCAAAGCAATTGTGGTGCCCTCAATGACGTATTGCATCCAACTGTGGGGCATGGCTTCAGACTCGAACGTCATGAAAGTCCAAAGGGTCCAAAACCGTGCGCTGCGCATGATTGCAGACGCGCCGTGGTACATCAGGAATGACACCCTAACAAATGACCTTCATGTTCCCTCAGTCAGGGAGCAGATAAACCGGCACTCTAGTCGGTACAATGATCGGCTCACTGCACACGAAAACCACCTAGCAGCTTCCTTGGCCCACCCAAGGACTAGAAGAAGACTAAAGCGAAGGCACCCCTGGTTCCGACTTATATACTACCTGCAAAAGATATAAGACTTTTGGGAAAGTTTCAGCCCGATAGCTTTAAAACTGAGAGACTAGTTTGCGTAGAAACGGACGGACAGACGGACATGGCTAGATCGACTCGTCTAGTGATGCTGATCAAGAATATATATACTTTATGGGGTCGGAAACGTCTCCTTCACTGCGTTGCAAACTTCTGACTGAAATCATTATACCCTCTGCAAGGGTATAAATAAATAAGAGCTAATTAAAAATTTTATTTCCAATTTTACGATTGTTCCTTTGGCAGCTATATGATATAGTCGTCCGATTTTGATAAAATTTAATTCGAAATTCAGAATGAATTAAAAAATGTTATTTACGAGCGTAGGAGGTTATATGTGAAAAAACACAGAAGTTATAATTTGTTTCATATTATTACGGACAGACGGACAGACGGACATGGCTAGATCGACTCGTCTAGTGATGCTGATCAAGAATATATATACTTTATGGGGTCAGAAACGTCTCCTTCACTGCGTTGCAAACTTCTGACTGAAATCATAATACCCTCTGCAAGGGTATAAAAAAACACCGAAGCTATAATTTGTTTCATATTATTTTCCCACCAATTTTACGATCGTTCCCATGGCAGCTATATGATATAGTCTTCCGATTTTGATAAAATTTAATTCGAAATTCAAAACTAATTTAAAAATGTTATTTCCAAGGAAAGGAGGTAATAAGTTAAAAAACACCAAAGATATAATTTTTTAATTTAATTTTTTTTCCCGATTATTCCTATGGGAGCTATAAGATATAGTTGTCCGATCCGGCTGGTTCCGACTTATATACTACCTGCAAAAGATATGAGACCTTTGGGAAAGTTTAAGCCCGATAGCATAAAAACTGAGAGACTAGTTTGCGTAGAAACGGACGGACAGACGGACGTGGCTAGATCGACTCGTCTAGTGATGCTGATCAAGAATATATATACTTTATGGGGTCGGAAACGTCTCCTTCACTGCGTTGCAAACTTCTGACTGAAATCATTATACCCTCTGCAAGGGTATAAAAATGTCATTTCCAAGCTTAAGGTTTTATGTTAAAAAAAACACCGAAGCTATAATTTGTTTCTTATATATAGTCGTCCGATTTTGATAAAATTAAATTCGAAATTCAGAGCTAACTAAAAAATGTTATTTCCAAGCGTTGGAGGCTATATGTTGAAAAACACCGAATCTATAATATGTTTCCTATTATTTTTCCACCAATTTTCCGATCGTTCCTATAGCAGCTATATGATATAGTAGTCCGATTTTGATAAAATTAAGTTCGAAATTCAGAATGAATTAAAAAATGTTATTTCCAAGCGTAGGAGGTTATATGTTAAGAAACGCCAAAGTTATAATCTGTTTCATATTATTTTCCCACCGATTTTACGATCGTTCCTATGGCAGCTATATGATATAGTCGTCCGATTTTAATAAAATTTAATTCGAAATTCAGAACTTATTACAAAATTTCCAAGCGTAGGAGGTTATATGTTAAGGAACACCGATACTATAATTTGTTTCATATTATTTTCCCACCAATTTTACGATCGTTCCTATAGCAGCTTTATGATGTAGTCATCCGATTTTGATAAAACTTAATTCGAAATTTAAAACTAATTAAAAACAAGAAAGGAAGTTAGCTTCGGCAAGCCGAAGCTTATATACCCTTGCAGCTATATTTATTAAATTTAAAAACACAAAAAATGATATTCCCAATGGTATAAGATAATATGTCAAAAAACACCGAAGCTATAATTTGTTTCATATTATTTTCCTACCAATTTTCCGATCGTTCCTATGGCAGCTATATGATATAATATTATTATTAATTCGAAATTCAGAACTAATTAAAAAATTTTATTTCCAAGCGTAGGAGGTTATATGTTAAGGAACACCGATACTATAATTTGTTTCATATTATTTTCCCACCAATTTTACGATCGTTCCTATAGCAGCTTTATGATGTAGTCGTCCGATTTTGATAAAACTTAATTCGAAATTCAAAACTAATTTAAAAAAATGTCATGTCCAAGCTTAAGAGGTTTTATGTTTAAAAAAAAACACCGAAGCTATAATTTGTTTCATATTATTTTCCCACCAATTTACCGATCGTCCCTATGGCAGCTATATGATAAAGTCTTCCGATTTTAATAAAATTTATTCGAAATTAAAAACAAATTAAAAAATGTTATTTCCAAGGAAAGGAGGTAATAAGTTAAAAAACACCAAAGATATAATTTTTTAACATTTTTTTTTTCCGATTATTCCTATGGGAGCTATAAGATATAGTTGTCCGATCCGGCTGGTTCCGACTTATATACTACCTGCAAAAGATATAAGACCTTTGGGAAAGTTTCAGCCCGATAGCTTTAAAACTGAGAAACTAGTTTGCGTAGAAACGGACGGACAGACGGACATGGCTAGATCGACTCGTCTAGTGATGCTGATCAAGAATATATATACTTTATGGGGTCGGAACCGTCTCCTTCACTGCGTTGCAAACTTCTGACTGAAATCATTATACCCTCTGCAAGGGTATAAAAATAACACCGAAGCTATAATTTGTTTCATATTATTTTCCCACCAATTTTCCGATCGTCCCTATGGAAGCTATATGATATAGTCGTCCGATTTTGATAAAATTAAATTCGAAATTCAGAATGAATTAAAAAATGTTATTTCCAAGCGTAGGAGGTAATATGTTAAAATACACCGAAGTTATAATTTGTTTCATATTATTTTCCCACCGATTTTACGATCGTTCCTATGGCAGCTATATGATATAGTCGTCCGATTTTGATAAAATTTAATTCGAAAATCAGAACTAATTTAAAAATTTTATTTCCAAGCGTAGGAGGTTATATGTTAAGGAACACCGAAGCTATAATTTGTTTCATATTATTTTCCCACCAATTTTACGATCGTTCCTATGGCAGCTATATGATATAGTCTTCCGATTTTGATAAGATTTAATTCGAAATTCAAAACTAATTAAAAAATGTTATTTCCAAGGAAAGGAGGTAATATGTTAAAAAACACCAAAGATATAATTTTTTAACATTTTTTTTTCCGATTATTCCTATGGGAGCTATAAGATATAGTTGTCCGATCCGGCTGGTTCCGACTTATATACTACCTGATAAAATTTAATTCAAAATTCAAAATTATTTAAGAATTGTTATTTCCAAGCTTAGGAGTTTATATGCTAAAAAACACCAAAGATATAATTTTTTAACATTTTTTTTCCGATTATTCCTATGGGAGCTATAAGATATAGTTGTCCGATCCGGCTGGTTCCGACTTATATACTACCTGCAAAAGATATAAGACTTTTGGGAAAGTTTCAGCTCGATAGCTTTAAAACTGAGAGACTAGTTTGCGTAGAAACGGACGGACAGACGGACAGACGGACATGGCTAGATCGACTCGTCTAGTGATGGTGATCAAGAATATATATACCTTATGGGGTCGGAAACGTCTCCTTCACTGCGTTGCAAGCTTCTGACTGAAATCATTATACCCTCAGCAAGGGTATAAAAAAAAACACCGAAGCTATAATTTGTTTCATATTATTTTCCCACCAATTTTCCGATCGTCCCTATGGCAGCTATATGATATAGTCGTCCGATTTTGATAAAATTATATTCAAATAAAACAAGAAAGGAAGTTAGCTTCGGCAAGCCGAAGCTTATATACCCTTGCAGCTATAATTATTAAATTTAAAAACACAAAAAATGATATTCCCAATAGTATAAGATAATATGTCAAAAAACACCGAAGCTATAATTTGTTTCATATTATTTTCCTACCAATTTTCCGATCGTTCCTATGGCAGCTATATGATATAGTCGTCCGATTTTGATAAAATTAAATTCGAAATTCAGAACTAATTAAGAAATGTTATTTCCAAGCGTAGGAGGTTATATGTTACAAAACACCGAAGCTATAATTTGTTTCATATTATTTTCCTACCAATTTTCCGATCGTTCCTATGGCAGCTATATGACATAGTCGTCCGATTTTGATAAAATTATATTCGAAATTCAGAACTAATTAAAAAATGTTATTTCCAAGCGTTGGAGGTTATATGTTGAAAAACACCGAAGCTATAATTTTTTTCATATTATTTTTCCACAAATTTTCCGATTGTTCCTATGGCAGCTATATGATATAGTCTTCCGATTTTGATAAAATTTAATTCGAAATTCAATACTAATTAAAAAATGTTATTTCCAAGGAAAGGAGGTAATATGTTAAAAAACACCAAAGATATAATTTTTTAACATTTTTTTTTCCGATTATTCCTATGGGAGCTATAAGATATAGTTGTCCGATCCGGCTGGTTCCGACTTATATACTACCTGATAAAATTTAATTCAAAATTCAAAATTATTTAAGAATTGTTATTTCCAAGCTTAGGAGTTTATATGCTAAAAAACACCAAAGATATACTTTTTTTTCATTTTTTTGTCCGATTATTCCTATGGGAGCTATAAGATATAGTTGTCCGATCCGGCTGGTTCCGACTTATATACTACCTGCAACAGATATAAGACTTTTGGGAAAGTTTCAGCCCGATAGCTTTAAAACTGAGAGACTAGTTAGCGTAGAAACGGACGGACAGACGGACAGACGGACAGACGGACATGGCTAGATCGACTCGTCTAGTCATGCTGATCAAGAATATATTTACTTTATGGGGTCGGAAACGTCTCCTTCACTGCGTTGCAAACTTCTGACTGAAATCAATATACCCTCTGCAAGGGTATAAAAATTCAGAGCTAATTAAAAATTTTATTTCCAATGTTACGATCTTTCCTTTGGCAGCTATATGAAATAGTCGTCCGATTTTGATAAAACTAAATTCGAAATTCAGAATGAATTAAAAAATGTTATATACAAGCGTAGGAGGTTATATGTGAAAAAACACAGAAGTTATAATTTGTTTCATATTATTTTCCCACCGATTTTACGATCGTTCCTATGGCAGCTATATGATATAGTCGTCCGATTTTGATAAAATTAAATTTGAAATTCAGAACTAATTAAAAAATGTTATTTCCAAGCGTAGGAGGTTATATGTTAAGGAACAACGAAGCTATAATTTGTTTTATATTATTTTCCCACCAATTTTACGATCGTTCCTATGGCAGCTATATGATATAGTCTTCCGATTTTGATAAAATTTAATTCGAAATTCAATACTAATTAAAAAATTTTATTTCCAAGGAAAGGAGGTAATATGTTAAAAAACACCAAAGATATAATTTTTTAACATTTTTTTTCCGAATATTCCTATGGGAGCTATAAGATATAGTTGTCCGATCCGGCTGGTTCCGACTTATATACTACCTGATAAAATTTAATTCAAAATTCAAAATTATTTAAGAATTGTTATTTCCAAGCTTAGGAGTTTATATGCTAAAAAACACCAAAGATATACTTTTTTTTCATTTTTTTGTCCGATTATTCCTATGGGAGCTATAAGATATAGTTGTCCGATCCGGCTGGTTCCGACTTATATACTACCTGCAACAGATATAAGACTTTTGGGAAAGTTTCAGCCCGATAGCTTTAAAACTGAGAGACTAGTTAGCGTAGAAACGGACGGACAGACGGACAGACGGACAGACGGCTAGATCGACTCGTCTAGTGATGCTGATCAAGAATATATATACTTTATGGGGTCGGAAACGTCTCCTTCACTGCGTTGCAAACTTCTGACTGAAATCATTATACCCTCTGCAAGGGTATAAAAAACACCGAAGCTATAATTTGTTTCTTATTATTTTCCCACCAATTTTCCGATCGTTCCTATTGCAGCTATATGATGTAGTCTTCCGATTTTGATAAAACTTAATTCAAAATTCAAAACTAATTAAAAAAAAATGTCATTTCCAAGCTTAATAGGTTTTATGTTAAAAAAAACACCGAAGCTATAATTTGTTTCTTATTATTTTCCCACCAATTTTCCGATCGTCCCTATGGCAGCTATATGATATAGTCGTCCGATTTTGATACAATTAAATTCGATATTCAGAATGAATTAAAAAATGTTCTTTCCAAGCGTAGGAGGTTATATGTTAAAAAACACCGAAGTTATAATTCGTTTCATATTATTTTCCCACCAATTTTAAGATCGTTCCTATGGCAGCTATATGATATAGTCGTCTGATTTTGATAAAATTTAATTCGAAATTCAGAACTAATTAAAAAATTTTATTTCGAAGCGTAGGAGGTTATATGTTAAGGAACACCGAAGCTATAATTTGATTCATATTATTTTTGCCACCAATTTTACGATCTTTCCTATAGCAGCTATATGATGTAGTCGACCGATTTTGATAAAACTTAATTCGAAATTCAAAACTAATTAAAAAATATGTCATTTACAAGCTTAAGAGGTTGTATGTTAAAAAAAACAGCGAAGCTATAATTTGTTTCATATTATTTTCCCACCAATTTTTCGATCGTCCCTATGGCAGCTTTATGATATAGTCGTCCGATTATGATAAAATTAAATTCAAAATTCAGAACTAATTAAAAAAATGTCATGTCCAAACTTAAGAGGTTTTATGTTAAAAAAAAACACCGAAGCTATAATTTGTTTCATATTATTTTCCCACCAATTTTCCCATCGTCCCTATGGAAGCTCTATGATATAGTCGTCCGATTATGATAAATTTAAATTCAGAACTAATTAAAAAATTTATTTCCAATTTTACGATCGTTCCTTTGGCAGCTATATGATATAGTCGTCCGATTTTGATAAAATTAAATTCGAAATTCAGAATGAATTAAAAAATGTTATTTCCAAGCGTAGGAGGTTATATGTTAAAATACACCGAAGTTATAATTTGTTTCATATTATTTTCCCACCGATTTTACGATCGTTCCTATGGCAGCTATATGATATAGTCGTCCGATTTTGATAAAATTTAATTCGAAATTCAGAACTAATTAAAAAATTTTATTTCCAAGCGTAGGAGGTTATATGTTAAGGAACACCGAAAATATAATTTGTTTCATATTATTTTCCCACCAATTTTACGATCGTTCCTATGGCAGCTATATGATATAGTCTTCCGATTTTGATAAGATTTAATTCGAAACTCAAAACTAATTTAAAAATGTTATTTCCAAGGAAAGGAGGTAATAAGTTAAAAAACACCAAAGATATAATTTCTTAACATTTTTTTTTTCCGATTATTCCTATGGGAGCTATAAGATATAGTTGTCCGATCCGGCTGGTTCCGACTTATATACTACCTGCAAAAGATATAAGACTTTTGGGAAAGTTTCAGCTCGAAAGCTTTAAAACTGAGAGACTAGTTTGCGTAGAAACGGACGGACAGACGGACATGGCTAGATCGACTCGTCTAGTGATGGTGATCAAGAATATATATACTTTATGGGGTCGGAAACGTCTCCTTCACTGCGTTGCAAGCTTCTGACTGAAATCATTATACTTATTATTTTCCCACCAATTTTCCGATCGTCCCTATGGCAGCTATATGATATAGTCGTCCGATTTTGATAGAATTAAATTCGATATTCAGAATGAATTAAAAAATGTTCTATCCAAGCGTAGGAGGTTATATGTTAAAAAACACCGAAGTTATAATTTGTTTCATATTATTTTCCCACCGATTTTATGATCGTTCCTATGGCAGCTATATGATATAGTCATCTGATTTTGATAAAATTTAATTCGCAATTCAGAACTAATTAAAAAATTTTATTTCGAATCGTAGGAGGTTATATGTTAAGAAACACCGAAGCTATAATTTGTTTCATATTATTTTCCCACCAATTTTACGATCGTTCCTATAGCAGCTATATGATGTAGTCGTCCGATTTTGATAAAACTTAATTCGAAATTCAAAACTAATTAAAAAATGTTATTTCCAAGCGTAGGAGGTTATATGTTAAGGAACACCGAAGCTATAATTTGTTTCATATTATATTCCCACCAATTTTACGATCGTTCCTATGGCAGCAATATGATATAGTCTTCCGATTTTGATAAAATTAAATTCAAAATTCAGAACTAATTAAAAAATGTTTTTTTTCAAGAGTAGGAGGTTATATGTTAAGGAATACCGAAGCTATAATTTGTTTCATGTTATTTTCCCACCAATTTTACGATCGTTCCTATGGCAGCTATATGATATAGTCTTCCGATTTTGATAAAATTTAATTCGAAATTCAAAACTAATTTAAAAATGTTATTTCCAAGGAAAGGAGGTAATAAGTTAAAAAACACCAAAGATATAATTTTTTAACATTTTTTTTCCCGATTATTCCTATGGGAGCTATAAGATATAGTTGTCCGATCCGGCTGGTTCCGACCTATATACTACCTGCAAAAGATATGAGACTTTTGGGAAAGCTTAAGCCCGATAGCATAAAAACTGAGAGACTAGTTTGCGTAGAAACGGACTGACAGACGGACGTGGCTAGATCGACTCGTCTAGTGATGCTGATCAAGAATATATATACTTTATGGGGTCGGAAACGTCTCCTTCACTACGTGGCAAACTTCTGACTGAAATCATTATACCCTCTGCAAGGGTATAAAAAAACACCGAAGCTATAATTTGTTTCATATTATTTACCCACCAATTTTCCGATCGTCCCTATGGCAGCTATATGATATAGTCGTCCAATTATGATAAAATTAAATTCAAAATTCAGAACTAATTAAAAATTTTATTTCCAATTTTACGATCGTTCCTTTGGCAGCTATATGATATAGTCGTCCGATTTTAATAAAATTAAATTCGAAATTCAGAATGAATTAAAAAATGTTATTTCCAAGCGTAGGAGGTTATATGTTAAAAAACACCGAAGTTATAATTTGTTTCATATTATTTTCCCACCGATTTTACGATCGTTCCTATGGCAGCTATATGATATAGTCGTCCGATTTTGATAAAATTTAATTCGAAATTCAGAACTAATTAAAAAATTTTATTTCCAAGCGTAGGAGGTTATATGTTAAGGAACACCGAAAATATAATTTGTTTCATATTATTTTCCCACCAATTTTCCGATCGTTCCTATAGCAGCTATATGATGTAGTCTTCCGATTTTGATAAAACTTAATTCGAAATTCAAAACTAATTAAAAAAAATGTCATTTCCAAGCTTAATAGGTTTTATGTTAAAAAAAACACCGAAGCTATAATTTGTTGTCAGAATGAATTAAAAAATGTTCTTTCCAAGCGTAGGAGGTTATATGTTAAAAAACACCGAAGTTATTATTTGTTTCATATTATTTTCCCACCGATTTTATGATCGTTCCTATGGCAGCTATATGATATAGTCATCTGATTTTGATAAAATTTAATTCGCAATTCAGAACTAATTAAAAAAATGTCATGTCCAAGCTTAAGAGGTTTTATGTTACAAAAAAAACACCGAAGCTATAATTTGTTTCATATTATTTTCCCACCAATTTTACGATCGTTCCTATGGCAGCTATATGATATAGTCTTCCGATTTTGATAAAATTTAATTCGAAATTCAAAACTAATTTAAAAATGTTATTTCCAAGGAAAGGAGGTAATAAGTTAAAAAACACCAAAGATATCATTTTTAACATTTTTTTCCCGATTAGTCCTATGGGAGCTATAAGATATAGTTGTCCGATCCGGCTGGTTCCGACTTATATACTACCTGCAAAAGATATGAGACTTTTGGGAAAGTTTAAGCCCGATAGCATAAAAACTGAGAGACTAGTTTGCGTAGAAACGGACGGACAGACGGACGTGGCTAGATCGACTCGTCTAGTGATGCTGATCAAGAATATATATACTTTATGGGGTAGGAAACGTCTCCTTCACTGCGTTGCAAACTTCTGACTGAAATCATTATACCCTCTGCAAGGGTATAAAAATGTCATTTCCAAGCTTAGAGGTTTTATGTTAAAAAAAAACACCGAAGCTATAATTTGTTTCTTATATATAGTCGTCCTATTTTGATAAAATTAAATTCGAAATTCAGAACTAACTAAAAAATGTTATTTCCAAGCGTTGGAGGTTATATGTTGAAAAACACCGAATCTATAATATGGTTCCTATTATTTTTCCACCAATTTTCCGATCGTTCCTATAGCAGCTATATGATGTAGTCTTCCGATTTTGATAAAACTTAATTCGAAATTCAAAACTAATTAAAAAAAATGTCATTTCCAAGCTTAATAGATTTTATGTTAAAAAAAACACCGAAGCTATAATTTGTTGTCAGAATGAATTAAAAAATGTTCTTTCCAAGCGTAGGAGGTTATATGTTAAAAAACACCGAAGTTATAATTTGTTTCATATTATTTTCCCACCGATTTTATGATCGTTCCTATGGCAGCTATATGATATAGTCATCTGATTTTGATAAAATTTAATTCGCAATTCAGAACTAATTAAAAAAATGTCATGTCCAAGCTTAAGAGGTTTTATGTTAAAAAAAAAACACCGAAGCTATAATTTGTTTCATATTATTTTCCCACCAATTTTACGATCGTTCCTATGGCAGCTATATGATATAGTCTTCCGATTTTGATAAAATTTAATTCGAAATTCAAAACTAATTTAAAAATGTTATTTCCAAGGAAAGGAGGTAATAAGTTAAAAAACACCAAAGATATAATTTTTAACATTTTTTTCCCGATTATTCCTATGGGAGCTATAAGATATAGTTGTCCGATCCGGCTGGTTCCGACTTATATACTACCTGCAAAAGATATGAGACTTTTGGGAAAGTTTAAGCCCGATAGCATAAAAACTGAGAGACTAGTTTGCGTAGAAACGTACGGACAGACGGACGTGGCTAGATCGACTCGTCTAGTGATGCTGATCAAGAATATATATACTTTATGGGGTAGGAAACGTCTCCTTCACTGCGTTGCAAACTTCTGACTGAAATCATTATACCCTCTGCAAGGGTATAAAAATGTCATTTCCAAGCTTAGAGGTTTTATGTTAAAAAAAAACACCGAAGCTATAATTTGTTTCTTATATATAGTCGTCCTATTTTGATAAAATTAAATTTCGAAATTCAGAACTAACTAAAAAATGTTATTTCCAAGCGTTGGAGGTTATATGTTGAAAAACACCGAATCTATAATATGGTTCCTATTATTTTTCCACCAATTTACCGATCGTTCCTATAGCAGCTATATGATATAGTCTTCCGATTTTGATAAAACTTAATTCGAAGTTCAAAACTAATTAAAAAAAATGTCATTTCCAAGCTTAATAGGTTTTATTTTAAAAAAAACACCGAAGCTATAATTTGTTTCTTATTATTTTCCGATCGTCCCTATGGCAGCTATATGATATAGTCGTCCGATTTTGATAAAATTAAATTCGAAATTCAGAATGAATTAAAAAATGTTATTTCCAAGCGTAGGAGGTTATATGTTAAAAAACACCGAAGTTATAATTTGTTTCATATTATTTTCCCACCGATTTAACGATCGTTCCTATGGCAGCTATATGATATAGTCGTCCGATTTTAATAAAACTTAATTCGAAATTCAGAACTAATTAAATAATTTTATTTCCAAGCGTAGGAGGTTATATGTTAATGAACACCGATACTATAATTTGTTTCATTTTATTTTCCCACCAATTTTACGATCGTTCCTATAGCAGCTTTATGATGTAGTCGTCCGATTTTGATAAAACTTAATTCGAAATTCAAAACTAATTTTAAAAAATGTCATGTCCAAGCTTAAGAGGTTTTATGTTAAAAAAAAAAACACCGAAGCTATAATTTGTTTCATATTATTTTCCCACCAATTTTACGATCGTTCCTATGGCAGCTATATGATATAGTCTTCCGATTTTTATAAAATTTAATTCGAAATTCAAAACTAATTAAAAAATGTTATTTCCAAGGAAAGGAGGTAATAAGTTAAAAAACACCAAAGATATAATTTTTTAACATTTTTTTTACCAATTATTCCTATGGGAGCTATAAGATATAGTTGTCCGATCCGGCTGGTTCCGACTTATATACTACCTGCAAAAGATATAAGACTTTTGGGAAAGTTTAAGCCCGATAGCATAAAAACTGAGAGACTAGTTTGCATAGAAACGGACGGACAGACGGACAGACGGACATGGCTAGATCGACTCGTCTAGTGATGCTGATCAAGAATATATATACTTTATGGGGTCGGAACCGTCTCCTTCACTGCGTTGCCAACTTCTGACTGAAATAATTATACCCTCTGCAAGGGTATAAAAAAAACACCGAAGCTATAATTTGTTTCATATTATTTTCCCACCAATTTTCCCATCGTCCCTATGGAAGCTCTATGATATAGTCGTCCGATTATGATAAAATTAAATTCAGAACTAATTAAAAAATTTATTTCCAATTTTACGATCGTTCCTTTGGCAGCTATATGATATAGTCGTCCGATTTTGATAAAATTAAATTCGAAATTCAGAATGAATTAAAAAATGTTATTTCCAAGCGTAGGAGGTTATATGTTAAAATACACCGAAGTTATAATTTGTTTCATATTATTTTCCCACCGATTTTACGATCGTTCCTATGGCAGCTATATGATATAGTCGTCCGATTTTGATAAAATTTAATTCGAAATTCAGAACTAATTAAAAAATTTTATTTCCAAGCGTAGGAGGTTATATGTTAAGGAACACCGAAAATATAATTTGTTTCATATTATTTTCCCACCAATTTTACGATCGTTCCTATGGCAGCTATATGATATAGTCTTCCGATTTTGATAAGATTTAATTCGAAACTCAAAACTAATTAAAAATGTTATTTCCAAGGAAAGGAGGTAATAAGTTAAAAAACACCAAAGATATAATTTCTTAACATTTTTTTTTTCCGATTATTCCTATGGGAGCTATAAGATATAGTTGTCCGATCCGGCTGGTTCCGACTTATATACTACCTGCAAAAGATATAAGACTTTTGGGAAAGTTTCAGCTCGAAAGCTTTAAAACTGAGAGACTAGTTTGCGTAGAAACGGACGGACAGACGGACATGGCTAGATCGACTCGTCTAGTGATGGTGATCAAGAATATATATACTTTATGGGGTCGGAAACGTCTCCTTCACTGCGTTGCAAGCTTCTGACTGAAATCATTATACTTATTATTTTCCCACCAATTTTCCGATCGTCCCTATGGCAGCTATATGATATAGTCGTCCGATTTTGATAGAATTAAATTCGATATTCAGAATGAATTAAAAAATGTTCTATCCAAGCGTAGGAGGTTATATGTTAAAAAACACCGAAGTTATAATTTGTTTCATATTATTTTCCCACCGATTTTATGATCGTTCCTATGGCAGCTATATGATATAGTCATCTGATTTTGATAAAATTTAATTCGCAATTCAGAACTAATTAAAAAATTTTATTTCGAATCGTAGGAGGTTATATGTTAAGAAACACCGAAGCTATAATTTGTTTCATATTATTTTCCCACCAATTTTACGATCGTTCCTATAGCAGCTATATGATGTAGTCGTCCGATTTTGATAAAACTTAATTCGAAATTCAAAACTAATTAAAAAATGTTATTTCCAAGCGTAGGAGGTTATATGTTAAGGAACACCGAAGCTATAATTTGTTTCATATTATTTTCCCACTATTTTTACGATCGTTCCTATGGCAGCTATATGATATAGTCGTCCGATTTTGATAAAATTAAATTCAAAATTCAGAACTAATTATAATTTTATTTCCAATTTTACGATCGTTCCTTTGGCAGCTATATGATATAGTCGTCCGATTTTGATAAAATTAAATTCGAAATTCAGAATGAATTAAAAAATGTTATTTCCAAGCGTAGGAGGTTATATGTTAAAAAACACCGAAGTTATAATTTGTTTCATATTATTTTTCCACCGATTTTACGATCGTTCCTATGGCAGCTATATGATATAGTCGTCCGATTTTGATAAAATTTAATTCGAAATTCAGAACTAGTTAAAAAATGTTATTTCCAAGCGTAGGAGGTTATATGTTAAGGAACACCGAAGCTATAATTTGTTTCATATTATTTTCCCACTATTTTTACGATCGTTCCTATGGCAGCTATATGATATAGTCTTCCGATTTTGATAAAATTTAATTCGAAATTCAAAACTAATTAAAAAATGTTATTTCCAAGGAAAGGAGGTAATAAGTTAAAAAACACCAAAGATATAATTTTTTAACATTTTTTTCCGATTATTTATAAAATTTAATTCGAAACTCAGAACTAATTAAAAAATGTTTTTTCCAAGCGTAGGAGGTTATATTTTAAGGAACACAGAAGCTATAATTTGTTTCATATTATTTTCCCACCAATTTTCCGATCTTCCCTATGGCAGCTATATGATATAGTCGTCCGATTATGATAAATTTAAATTCAAAATTCAGAACTAATTAAAAATTTTATTTCCAATTTTACGATCGTTTCTTTGGCAGCTATATGATATAGTCGTCCGATTTAGATAAAATTAAATTCGAAATTCAGAATGAATTAAAAAATGTTATTTCCAAGCGTAGGAGGTTATATGTTAAAAAACACTGAAGTTATAATATGTTTCATATTATTTTCCCACCGATTTTACGATCGTTCCTATGGCAGCTATATGATATAGTCGTCCGATTTTGATAAAATTTAATTCGAAATTCAGAACTAATTAAAAAATGTTATTTCCAAGCGAAGGAGGTTATATGTTAAGGAACACCGAAGCTATAATTTGTTTCATATTATTTTCCCACTAATTTTACGATCGTTCCTATGGCAGCTATATGATATAGTCTTCCGATTTTGATAAAATTAAATTCGAAATTCAAAACTAATTAAAAAATGTTATTTCCAAGGAAAGGAGGTAATAAGTTAAAAAACACCAATGATATAATTTTTTAACATTTTTTTTTCCAGATTATTCCTATGGGAGCTATAAGATATAGTTGTCCGATCCGGCTGGTTCCGACTTATATACTACGTGCAAAAGATATAAGACTTTTGGGAAAGTTTCAGCCCGATAGCTTTAAAGCTGAGAGACTAGTTTGCGTAGAAACGGACGGACAGACAAACAGACGGACAGACGGACAAACGGACAGACGGACATGGCTAGGTCGACTCGTCTAGTGATGCTGATCAAGAATATATATACTTTATGGGGTCGGAAACGTCTCCTTCACTGCGTTGCAAACTTCTGACTGAAATCATTATACCCTCTGCAAGGGTATAATAATGAAAAGTAAAGGGCCAAGGGAGCTACCCTGAGGAAGTCCAGATGTCGCTTTATAAGGATGGGATAATGCACCACCTACTTCAACATGATAGCGTCGGTTATCCAAATATGATGCTATCCAGTTAAGAAAAGAGGAGTGAAAGCCAAGTTTGGAAAGTTTAGCCTTTAGGGCAGAGTGACAAACCTTGTCAAAAGCTTTGGCAAAATCTGTGTAAATCGTGTCCATCTGCGAATGATCCTCAAATGCATTTATACAGTGATTGGTAAAGACAGCCAAGTTGGTCGTCGTAGATCGACCGGGCATGAAGCCATCTTGATAAGGTTCGATGTAAGACTTTATTAAGAAAGATAATTTTTTGAAAATTATTCTTTCGAACAATTTAGCTATGTTGCTGATCTTAGCAATTGGCCTATAGTTAGAAATATCAAATTTACTTCCTCCTTTATGGACCGACATGACTCTAGAAATTTTCCATCTAACTGGGAATCTTCCTTGAGACACGGAAGAAGAGAGCAGAATTTGCAGGGGTAGGTACAGACTGGCAATACAATTCTTAAGGAAGAATGAAGAAATTCCATCAAAGTCTAGTCTTGGGGAATCATCAAAATAACTAATTGCTTCAGAAATGTCATCATACAATATGTCCAGGCTCCCAATGTTGCAAATTTCCGCAATTGAATTTAAAGTTTCCAGGTCATACCAATCATCGGAACGTTCCATGTTCGAGGAAAAAAAGGCAGCAAACAAATTTGCGATATCGGCCTCAGTGGAAGCAACAACATCACCATACGACATTGTTGAAGGTATAGACGAATGTGTTTTTTTTGAGTTGACAAAGCGCCAAAACGCCTTAGGGCTGGCCTTCAAACTATGCTCAACTTCACAAATGTATTGGCAATATAGAAATTTATTAAGAAACTCAAACTCCCGTTTATGTTGCCTATATCTTTCACAATCGGCCAGGTTATGTGTTTTAGAAAATTTTTTGTAGTATTTGTTTCTAAGGTTTTTGATTTTTTGCAGTCCCTTAGTATACCAAGGAAGCCTGTAGGAACCCCGTATCTTGGAACGGACTATGCTGTCAAGAGTATTTCTAATCGTTGAAAGAAAGGTTTTATAATTAGTTTCTATGCAAGGGTTCGACAGCAAGGCACCCCAATTTAAGGATAGCAGGCAATCCCTTAGGGAACTCAAACTAGAGGGATCAAATATATATCTAGGATTATAATCATTGAATGGCAGAAAGCTGTAAAATTCGATGTTTAGGCACAAGGGTTTGTGATGTACAACACAATTTGAAATCGTAAATTCAGCCAGAGTTACGTTAGAGTGAACGATAGAATTAATGAAGGTTAAATCAAGCAGCTTATGCAAATCATTGAAAACATTATTAATTTGGGTGAGACCCATACTAAAACAGTCATCAATGACAATTATTTCATGTGAATGATGAACATTTCCGGGCACCATAGCAGATGCTTGTGGGTCCCACGTCCAGAAAACAGAGCTGAGGTTGAAGTCTCCAGCCACACATATGCCATCAGAGTCCTCCAAGCTGGCATGTATGTTAGAGATGTTGTCTAAGTGAGCCTGGTAAAGCCCAGAATCACTGCCAGGTGGAACATAGGAAGCCACAATCGATATTTTCCCGGATGAGCCAGACACCGCCACCGCCAATTGGTCCAGAAGGGAGTCATCATTAAGGAGTCGAATTACAATGCAACAGAATTTTCGGCTAACAGCCACGATGACACTACCTCCTCTCTCTTACTGCATTCTGCCGAAGTCTCTATCTTTACGAAAAACTTGGAATAATTTAGGATCGAAGAATTCATTCGAACTAAAGTTAGAATTTAGCCAAGTCTCAACCAGTATGATAATGTCATAGTCACTGTTGGAAGTATTCATAAAGACAGACTGCGTTTTAGTTCTCATGCTGGACATATTTTGAAAGTATATTTTCAGGCCATTATTTCCTGAATGATGCCTATTTGAGTTTACTGCAGGCAAGCCCATAGCAGGTTGCCAGTCAGCGCATATTGTTGAAGAGGAATTCTCAACATCCAAGTTAGATGTCGGCCTCGCATGACCATAAGTACTATTAAGTACCTTGCGCAACGTATCCGTACGTATTTTTATAGACAGGTTGAGATCGTCGTTCAATGGAATAATAGTGCAGTCGAATTGAGAATATGTAAATGATTTTCTTACGGACGCATGCCTGTTCTGTGACGGCCATCCAAAGAGCGTAGAAGAATTTGCATCAATGGAGAGAGGCGATGAAGAGCACAGTGAAGAGTGTATCCGACTACTCATAAAAGAGAGCGCTATCCCAGAAGGCGCGCTGAGCTCAATAGTATCAGAATCCGAAAATAGCAGCATCCGATGTTGGTTTAACTCCAGCGGCGAATATGTAGAGAACATATTTTCAATGAGCGGGTTCCAACCTAATGAAGAGTAAGAATCCAGCCAATTTTCTAGGTACTTCGGGAGAGAGGCGCAAGATGATGAGAGCGCAACTCCGAGGAGCGCGCTTAGAGCGGTAATCTTGATGATATATGATGAGAGCAGCTCTCCAGAGAGCGTTTGACAAAAGTAGCGCGAAATAGACAACGACAAATCCAGCTGATGCCGATGTTGTTTTGAATGTTGTAACGAACTTATTTTGTATGTCTGCTCGCTACGAGATTCGTGCGGCTAGCTCAGAAGATTGTGTGTTCGTCCCACCAAAATTATATGACGTGACTGCCCCGTAGATCAGTGAGAAAACAATGGGTTCAAATGGCAACAGTGGGATTTATTCTCGTGGTATTGGTACAGCGGGTGTGTGGCTATGCTGGCTTCTGTATCTCCTTGTTCTGGTTCCGCCGGCTGCTGGTGCTCCTCCTTCTGGCTTGTCGACGCGTTGACTCGGCGTCCGCTTGGCTCCTGGGTCTCGGGACGCTCGTAGTGTCCGCCTCTGCTCACTCGCCGACGCGCTGCCTCGGGGTCGCTTGTTGCGCCTTAGACTCGCAGGGAGTTCGGCCTTGTGGGCTTAGGAAAGCGTCACCGTTCTCAGACTAGGGTGAACAAGCCTTGCTCTCCAGGCCGACGCCTTTCGAGGCAATACCTGTCCCTTGCTCTGTCCCGGACGGTCCCGCTGGGTTCTTGCTCAGATCGCGCTGACAGTCCAGGCTGTCGCCAGGAGGCTGCCTAGCGGTTCACTTCGCTTTACGCCTAGCGCAGACGAACGTTCCACCCGGCTTCACCCTAATGCTTATCGTCCGTGACGCGCCTGCGCTCCCCAATGAGCTCCGCGCGGCGATGGTAACGTGGCTGCCGGAAATGTCTGCTAGCGTCGCTGCCGATGTCTTCTGCGTTGTCTCCTGTCCAGTAGCTTGTTGTTCCGGCACTCGGGGAGTTGGGTGGTTGCTGTTCAGGAACTTCGCCGGTAATCGCAGGGCTCTCCAGGCGCTCGCCTCTTGAAACCGCAAATCGATCTACCGCTCGTCCGTCACGCCAGGTCCTGCTTGGTCGGGCAAGGTACGCTGGGTCTCAGACAACTTTCCTCCCCAAACTGACGGTTCCTCGTCGTAGGACTCTTCCGCTTGTCTCTGACAGACCCGCCGGGCGACTCGCCAGGGTGTGGTCGTGACAAAGTTGGAAAACGAACGCCTTGACTTAGCCGTGTGATGCCTTCCGGAACTCAGCCACTTGTGTCTTAATTCGGAGATTCCTGATGTCCCAATCCCGAACGTCTCGACGTGGCGATCTCGCTCCTTGTGTGCTTCCCACGGCGCTGCTTCCGACGACTCGCTTGGTTGTAGCTCCCTCGTAGATTACTTGCTTGACTGGTTGTTCACTTGGTACTTTTGACTGATCTTGAAGCGCTCTGCGGCCTTATATAGGGCCTCCGGGAACCGTTACTTCCCCTTTTGCGCACGGCACGCTGGATCTCTCCACTCCTGGTCCAAAGTCCGTGCCTCCTGAATGACCCACTTGTCCTTCATGTACCGCTTCCAATCGATGCTCCGCCCACTGCTGCCGTCCCGCTGATTCCCATGATGTTTGTGGCACGCCTGTGTGCCACTCCACTGCCGAGATGTGGCACTTCTTCTCCCGGTCCAAAGTTCACGGGAGAGTCCAAAGTCCGTTGAAGTTCCGTTATCCGCTTTTGCACACGGCACTCTTGCTCTGCCCGCGAAGTCTCCATTCTCTCTCGATCTCCATCCTTGGTCTCCAAACTCTCTCGCTCTCCTTCATTGGTCTCCAAACTCTCTCGCTCTCCTTCGTTGGTCTCCAAACTCTCTCGATCTCCATCCTTGGTCTCCAAACTCTCGCTCTCTATCCAAGTCTCCAAACTCTCTTCGCCGCGCCGTTACTACGCGAATTCGACGCGTATCTGGTAAGCGGCCGGCCATCTGCTGCTGCTTCTAATTGTGGGGAGTTATTCAACTCCTCACAATGTGATGAGTGCACATCTCCGAAGAGCGCGCTTAGAGCGGGAATCTTAACGGAATCTGGTGACAACGCCTCTCCAGTGAGCGTTTGATGAACGTTAGACAGAACAAAAAAGGAAAAATCCAGCTGATGATGTTTTTGATTTGGGAGTGACGGGCGCCCAACACTTAAGAGTGCAGTGGGAGCGGCGTATGAGAGAGTAATGGTAGCAGCTAGCGATATCGAAACCAGCGGACGTTGACATTGCGAATAAGTAGCATGAAGATGAGGAAGAGGATCATAAAAATTTGCCGTAGTCAAATCGACACCAGAGGCGCCGATAATTGGGGGTTTTTTGATTCCGATGTATGATGATTGTGCAAATCCAGAACGTTTCCATCAACAATAGGCCTATCCCGTGGATGTATCGACTGACCTTGATTGGATTGGGCCAGAACGCATCACTAAACACAGTCTGAAATTTCTGCTCAGGTATTCCTAATTTGAAATTGACTAATTCCAGTGTAGCAACATCTACACCATTTTTGACTAAAGGCTTGCAAATTATGGTGGCGGTATCCACACATAGCTTATTTGCAACATATTCACACACAGAATCAGATTTTACGTGCGCTCTGAATCTACCAACGTGAAGGAATTTATTGCTCGGCACAACTTCGAGTAGTTCACAACTAGGAGCTTGACCAACTATTCGCCTCTTGTTCCTGTTATTCCTTGCATGGTTCCTGGCGGCAGTAGAAACTGGTGCAGGGGGTATAAGGTCTGCGTGTTTGGCTTGACGACCAATTGAAGAAGCTGGTGCCAATGGTTTTACCACTTTTTTACGCTGACTGACGTTGCTATTGTCAGTGGTAGAATTGGGAAAAGCCTTCAGAAACTTTGAGCTTAAATCCATGTATAGACTTTTCAGGTCATGAAGTTCTGCCATTATTTCATCGATTTTGGAGTGTGAATCATTACTCACAACAGAGCGATCACACTGACAGAGTAGATTCGGCATATTTGTTAATAATCTAATAGCATCCGCCGGGAGATCAACACATGCAGTGTGAAAAGTACAATGACAAAGCGATGAGCAACGAACCGCCTCAAAACCGCGAAGCTGCGCTGCTGTAACTTCAGCATTGCACTCGGAGCACGAATAAAAATTCATAGCGAAAAGAAAACACGTCTGACTACAACGAATGCTAATCAGAGACTGATTAGAGACTAATCCGATTTTGATAAAATTTAATTCGAAATTCAGAACAAATTAAAAAATTTTATTTCCAAGCGTAGGAGGTTAAATGTTGAAGAACACCGAAGCTATAATTTGTTTCATATTATTATCACACCGATCTTACGATCGTTCCTATGGCAGCTATATGATATAGTCGTCCGATTTTGATAAAATTTAATTCGAAATTCAGAACTAATTAAAAAATGTTATTTCCAAGCGTAGGAGGTTATATGTTAAGGAACACCGAAGCTATAATTTGTTTCATATTATTTTCCCACTATTTTTACGATCGTTCCTATGGCAGCTATATGATATAGTCTTCCGATTTTGATAAAATTTAATTCGAAATTCAAAACTAATTAAAAAATGTTATTTCCAAGCAAAGAAGGTTATATGGTAAAGAACACCGAAGCTATAATTTGTTTCATATTATTTTCCCACCAATTTTACGATCGTTCCTATGGCAGCTATAAGATATAGTCGTCCGATTTTGATAAAATTAAATTCGAAATTCAGAACAAATTAAAAAATGTTATTTCCAAGCGTTGGAGGTTATATGATAAAAAACACCGAAGCTATAAATTGTTTCATATTATTTTCCCACCGATTTTACGATCGTTCCTATGGCAGCTATATGATATAGTCGTCCGATTTTGATAATATTAAATTCGAAATTCAGAACTAATTAAAAAATGTTATTTCCAAGCGTTGGAGGTTATATGATAAAAAACACCGAAGCTATAATTTGTTTCATATTATTTTCCCCCCAATTTTACGACCGTTCCTATGGCAGCTTATGATATAGTCGTCCGATTTTGATAAAATTAAATTCGAAATTCAGAACTAATTAAAAAATGTTATTTCCAAGCAAAGAAGGTTATATGGTAAAGAACACCGAAGCTATAATTTGTTTCATATTATTTTCCCACCAATTTTACGATCGTTCCTATGGCAGCTATAAGATATAGTCGTCCGATTTTGATAAAATTAAATTCGAAATTCAGAACAAATTAAAAAATGTTATTTCCAAGCGTAGGAGGTTAAATGTTAAAGAACACCGAAGCTATAATTTGTTTCATATTATTATCACACCGATCTTACGATCGTTCCTATGACAGCTATATGATATAGTCGTCCGATTGTGATAAAATTAAATTTGAAATTCAGAACAAATTAACAAATGTTATTTCCAAGCGTTGGAGGTTATATGATAAAAAACACCGAAGCTATAATTTGTTTCATATTATTTTCCCCCCAATTTTACGACCGTTCCTATGGCAGCTTATGATATAGTCGTCCGATTTTGATAAAATTAAATTCGAAATTCAGAACTAATTAAAAAATGTTATTTCCAAGCAAAGAAGGTTATATGGTAAAGAACACCGAAGCTATAATTTGTTTCATATTATTTTCCCACCAATTTTACGATCGTTCCTATGGCAGCTATAAGATATAGTCGTCCGATTTTGATAAAATTAAATTCGAAATTCAGAACAAATTAAAAAATGTTATTTCCAAGCGTAGGAGGTTAAATGTTAAAGAACACCGAAGCTATAATTTGTTTCATATTATTATCACACCGATCTTACGATCGTTCCTATGACAGCTATATGATATAGTCGTCCGATTTTGATAAAATTAAATTCGAAACTCAGAACTAATTAAAAAATGTTATTTCCAAGCGTAGGAGGTTATATGATAAAAAACACAGAAGCTATAATTTGTTTCATGTTATTTTCCCACCGATTTTACGATCGTTCCTATGGTTTTGATAAAATTAAATTCGAAATTCTGAACAAATTAAAAAATTTTATTTCCGAGCGTAGGAGGTTATATGTTAAAAAACACCGAAGCTTAATTTCTTTCATATTATTTTCCCACCGATTTTACGATCATTCCTATGGCAGCTATATGATATAGTCGTCCGATTTTGATAAAATTTAATTCGAAATTCAAAACTAATTAAAAAAAGTTATTTCAAAGCGTAGGAGGTTATATGTTAAAGAACTCCGAAGCTATAATTTGTTTCATATTATTTTTCCACCAATTTTACGATCGTTCCTATGGCAGCTATAAGATATAGTCGTCCGATTGTGATAAAATTAAATTCGAAACTCAGAACTAATAAACAAATGTTATTTCCAAGCGTAGGAGTTTATATGTTAAAAAAACACGGAAGCTATAATTTGTTTCATATTATTTTCCCACTAATTTAATGATCGTTCCTATGGCAGCTATAAGATATAGTCGTCCGATTTTGATAAAATTAAATTCCAAATTCGAAATTCAGAATTAATTAAATTAAATTAAATTAAACTCATTAAATTCGAAATTCAGAATTAATTAAAAAATGTTATTTCCAAGCGTAGGAGGTTATATGTTAAAAAACACCGAAGCTATAATTTGTTTCATATTATTTTCCCACCGATTTTACGATCGTTCCTATGGCAGCTATATGAAATAGTCTTCCGATTTTCATAAAATTTAATTCGAAATTCAAAACGAATTAAAAAATGTTATTTCCAAGCGTAGGAGGTTATATGTTAAAGAACTCCGAAGCTATAATTTGTTCCATATTATTATAACACCTATGACAGCTATATAATATAGTGGTCCGATTTTGATAAAATTAAATTCGAAACTCAGAACTAATTAAAAAATGTTATTTCCAAGCGTAGGAGGTTATATGATTACGATCATTCCTATGGCAGCTATATGATATAGTCGTCCGATTTTGATAAAATTAAATTCGAAATTCAGAACAAATTAAAAATTAAATTAAAAATTATTTCCAAGCGAAGGAGGTTATATGTTAAAGAACACCGAAGCTATAATTCGTTTCATATTATTTTCCCACCAATTTTACGATCGTTCCTATGGCAGCTATAAGATATAGTCGTCCGATTTTCATAAAATTAAATTCGAAATTCAGAATTAATTAAATTAAATTAAATTAAATTAATTAAATTCGAAATTCAGAATTAATGAAAAAATGTTATTTCCAAGCGTAGGAGGTTATATTTTAAAAAACACCGAAGCTATAATTTGTTTCATATTATTTTCCCACCGATTTTACGATCGTTCCTATGGCAGCAATATGATATAGTCGTCCGATTTTGATAAAATTAAATTCGAAATTCAGAACTAACTAACAAATGTTATTTCCAAGCGTAGGAGGTTATATGTTAAAGAACACCATATTATTTTTCCACCGATTTTACGATCGTTTCTATGGCAGCTATATGATATAGTCGTCCGATTTTCATAGAATTTAATTCGAAATTTTTTTCAAAATGTTATTTCCAAGCGTAGGAGGTTTCATGTTAAAGAACACCGAAGCTTTAATTTGTTTCATATTATTTTCCCACCAATTTTACGATCGTTCCTATGGCAGCTATATGATATAGTCGACCGATTTTGATGAAGTTAAACTCGATATTCAGAACTAATAAAAAAATTAAATTAAATTACTAAATTAAAAAAATTATTATATTATATTATTTTCCCACCAATTTTACGATCGTTCCTATGGCAGCTATATGATATAGTCGTCCGATTTTGATAAAATTAAAGTCAAAACTCAGAATTAATAAAAAATGTTATTTCCAAGCGTAGGTGGTTATATGTTAAAAAACACCGAAGCTATAATTTGTTTCATATTATTTTTCCACCGATTTTACGATCGTTCCTATGGCAGCTATATGATATAGTCGTCCGCTTTCGATAAAATTTAATTCAAAATTCAAACTGATTAAAAAATGTTATTTCCAAGATTAGGAGGTTATATGGTAAAAACACCAAAGATATAATTTTTTTAAATTTGTTTTCCGATTATTCGTTTGGGAGCTATAAGATATAGTTGTCCGATCCGGCTAGTTCCGACTTATATACTACCTGCAAAAGATATAAGACTTTTGTGAAAGTTTCAGCCCGATAGCTTTAAAACTGAGAGACTAGCTTGCGTAGAAACGGACGGACAGACGGACATGGCTAGATCGACTCGTCTAGTCATGCTGATCAAGAATATATATACTTTATTGGGTCGGAAACGTTTCCTTCACTGCGCTGCAAACTTCTGACTGAAATCAATATACCCTCTGCAAGGGTATAAAAAAAACTTTTGACTATAATTTTTAAAAGGCGGCATTTAGATAATTAATGTTAGAAAGGCGCACAAAGTATTTCAAAATACCTTTCTATCGACATACAGCACCAGCCTGTAGCTTTAGTAGTTCAAGAGTTACGGGTGTACAAAATGTAGCTATGTATAGTTGTTTTCTTGCCAAACTAGCTACTTTTTCCAATCGTGCTAGAAATAATGTTTCTTATATTGAGCTGTTTAACATCGTCTAGAGATTTTAAGGACTCTAAAATGACGTTTTGGGACAAACTGACAATCAAAATAAAATTTTCACTTTGAGCAGTCAGTTTTGCGTATTACTTTTGAACGAAGCATCGGATTTTGACAGGCGAGATGTCATTCGACGCGTATTTTAAGTGAGAATACTAGTAGGGTAAATGCGCGGGGTACTTATCTCGCCGACCCAAAATCAAATTTTTTTAATTTTCACTTTTACCGCTCTTTCTCCCAAACCAATTGTTTTTTTAAATCTTGGTATGCAATTCTTTTAATTTTTGCAATACCTTTCGATTGATGTATCACTCGAAACAATCGGACTATTACAGTCGATTTTT
Organism: Drosophila subpulchrella; assembly: GCF_014743375.2. NCBI lineage: Eukaryota > Metazoa > Arthropoda > Insecta > Diptera > Drosophilidae > Drosophila > Drosophila subpulchrella. The sequence goes on from NW_023665641.1 coordinate 289,763, forward strand.
ATTTCTTCGTGTATATATAGAAGTAGCCTTCGCACACCCTCCAGGTGCGCTTCGTCACTACGTGGACTGCCGTCCACAGTGATAAAATTGTACAAATAAATGAGCATTCAGTTTTTTCTTGAAATTACTTTTAAACAAATATGGAATCGTATGTAACTATGTCAGCATATCTTGAAGATTTTCTTCTAATAAGCCATGCTTTGTTAAAAATGAACTAATTCCTTATCATGTTTGCCTAGCCGCATTGGAATATTGAAGAGCCGCTTCTGATCCTTTCTGAGGAATTTCGCTTTTCTATTTGTTCTAGGCTTTATCGGAGATCAATGTAAGGTGGCCGTATTTGCACCGATGCGATATTGTGAAAGAAATGTCACCTTCTCCGATGCGATACCCTAGTTGTCCGCTTAGCTGAAATTGTCACTTGTCCACGTTAACAATCAGCACTATTCGTTTATTTAATAAGCCTCCCAATAACTTAGTACGCGAATTAATTTAAATAATCGCGATTAACACTGGAGCCAAGGGCGAGACAGTCCTATTGAACCCAACCAAACAGTAGAGCCGGAAGAGCAAGCGCGTACTCTCTCTGTCCAAGTCCCCTAACATCTGCTCCCAACGGATAATGACCCCGTTAATTTTTACAGTTAATTATATTATTTATTGGCGCCTATCGTGTTACCCCGATTTACGTTAAAATCGATACACAGTGATTTAGATAAAAAAAAACTGAACGCGAAGCATTGGTTACCCCGGTTGGAGACATTGTAAATCTGTGGTAGCACTTATCAGGTGGAGTTATAAAAATACAAACTTGTAATCGATGATAATCTATGTTAAGATAATCTAAATATCTACTGTTGGAGGTTAATAGCCCTTGTCTTTTAGACATATTTATTTCTGCAATTCGTTCTTGCGAAATAGATGTGCATGAGGTCCTATTAGACCAAAAAATAAGTCCATGTACTTAAACGAGACTCCTGCGGTAGAATGAAAAGGTATCGTGACTCTGAGTCAGAAACTTGCCAAAGAGAAGAAAAGAAAAAAATGAATGAATAGTTTTTACAGTAAGGCTACGACGCTTAAAATAAGTTAATCTTCCCGAGGAAATAACAAATACCAATTTCGATAAACAATCACAAAGCTCAAAGTAAAACCAAGCAGCATCAACATGGACTTGGATATCCGCAATGGTCCCGCTATTTCGCGTCCCTTGTATCTAACGATGAAAATCAATTAACAAAAAAAAATACATAAATAAAATGGTTACGGCAACAGGGGATGGTCGGAGGCATCCAGGGACTGATACTGCAAGGACTCCAACATTTATTGAATTTACTTTTCTGTTGACTACATATTTATAAAAAACATAGAAAGATACAACTTATTATAAATATATATATACCTATATAAAAATAACAAGGAAGAACGCTATAGTCGAGTACCTCCACTATCAGATACCCGTCACTCAGCTAATGGGATCAAAGGGAAACGGAGATATGAAGCAGCAAAGCGAGATTGAAATGCGCCACTTACCCGTGATCTCAATATATGGTTATATGGGCGGTAGACAGATTTAAGCGTTATGCGCGTAAGAGTGGGCGTGGCAAACTTTTTTTTGGATCTTTTATCGGATTGACGAGACCAATACATTTCAGTTAAAATTTTGTATCTAGCATGAAAATTGTGGGCGCCACAGGTTTGGTCGGTTTGTGGGCGTTAGAGTGGGCGTGGCAATATTTTTTTTGGATCATTTGATAGGTATTGACAGGACCAATACATTTTAGTTAAAATTTTTTATTTAGCATGAAAATTGTGGGCGCCACAGGTTTGGGCGGTTTGTGGGCGTTAGAGTGGGCGTGGCATATTCGCGTAAAAAACTTGCGCTGTGTACAAGGCTACGGAATCTAAATGTGAGATCCTACTTCTCTATCTTTGATAGTTTCCGAGATATCCGCGTTAAAATTTACGATTTTTTGAAGATTGTGGGCGGTTTGTGGGCGTTAAAGTAGGCGTGGCAAACTTTTTTTTTGAGTCAATCGATTGCTATTGATAAGGACAATACATTTCAGCTAAAATTTTTATTCTAGCGTCAAAACTGTAGGACCTACAGTTTTCGGCGGTTTGTGGGCGTTAGAGAGGGCGTGGCACTCTGCTGAAACAAACTTGCGCTGCGCAGGAATCTCAGTAGTCTGCAGGCCAAATCCCAGTATTGTAGCTCTTATAGTTTCCGAGATCTCAGCGTTCATACGGACAGACGGACAGACGGACATGACTAGATCGACTCGGCTAGTGATCCTGATCAAGAATATATATACTTTATGGGGTTGGAAACGCTTCCTTCTGCCTGTTACATACTTTCCGACGAATCTAGTATACCCATTTACTCTACGAGTAACGGGTATAAAAAGCATTGCCATTTATAGTAGTAATAGTTTGTCCACTTCCAAATATGATGGAGAAGACTCTAAGAGTGAAGGTTGCAATCGGGTCTGTGGGATTTGTTATCAGAACTTAAAGAATTAATGCGAAGAATTTTTTTTTTCTAACCACATTTTTAACAAAAATTTCTTTAGAACTCGTCGTGGAGTCAAAACAGTGTATATCTGCAAACTCCAGCACCATCACCAGCTGAAGAGTTAGCTGTAGCGCAATGAGTCTGCGCAACCATGAGACACAAACGCTGTTGTGAGTTTCCAAGAGGGAATAGCCCAGATCCGGATACCCAGTCCGAATACCTCCTCGTACTTCAATGGGAAGCTAAATACTACCACCGCCACAAATATTAATTATCCGTGGAGAACGCAACAGGACCAAAATCTTCGTTCCGACCGAATAAGTCAAATCATATCTAGTTTGAAGTTAAGATTTTCAGGGTCGTCTTGTATGTTCGTTGACAATTTTGTGTACAGGGTGGAAGCTGTGACTAACCAAACATTATATGGCAAGGTACTAGCACAATACGATAATAACTTATTTGAAGGGAGCGCCTCCAATTGGTTTGCGTTATCATAAAAGCGTAGCAACTTAGTGCAGCTCTTGAATTCAATTTAAAGAGGGCCGAAGCGATTAAGAAATCCGTTCAGCATTATTTCAAAGAAAACAGAAAGCATTTGATACGTTTGATACATTTTTTGAGGAAAATGTTGCTATTGCTATGTCAGAACAAACATTATTAGAAGTATTGCGAGCCAATTTGTTTTACATGTGTCTATATAGTATAGCTCAGTTGCGTCACATAAAATGTTCCTAAACAGAGTTTCTTCCAAGGCCAACGTCCTGCCTCTGAAGAAGAAGAAATCTTCGGTCCGGAGGTTAAGGCTTTTGCCTTGACGGTCCGGAGGTTAAGGCAATAGCCTTGGTCTGCTGGAATTGTGGGGCATCCGACCACCGATAATAGGAGTGTTTGCTCCAAAAAACTAGACAGCCCGAGCGGTTCACGTAAACTGAAAGCCACCCCAGACAAGATCTTCGAGGAGAATTTATCCACTTTACCGGATATACCTATTACCTAAATACCTATACCTAAATTGGAAATTATGGATCCCAGAAGGCCAAATTCTGGAAGTTCTTAGATTTTGTCACGAACATCCAATGGCATCCCACAGCGGCATAATAAAAACATTAGAGCAAACTCAACGGTTTTATTACTAGCTAAATCTTGTATCCGACGTACGAGAGTTTGTCAATAACTGCACGATCTGCAAGTCCGTTGCGAAAGCTACTTAATAGTACTTACAATCACGCGAGGCCGACATATACTTTGGTTGTTGAGAATTCCTCTTCAACAATATGCGCTGACTGGCAACCCGCTATGGGCTTGTCTGCAGTAAACTCAAGCAGCCATCATTCAGGAAATAATGGCCTGAAAATATAATTTCAAAATATATCCGGCATGAGAACTAAAACGCAGTCTGTCTTTATGAATACTTCCAACAGTGACTATGACATTATCCCACTGGTTGAGACTTGGCTAAATTCTAACTTTAGTTCGAATGAATTTTTCGATCCCAAATTATTCCAAGTTTTTCGTAAAGATAGAGACTTCGGCAGAATGCAGTGCGAGAGAGGCGGTGGTGTCATCGTGGCTGTTAGCCGTAAATTATGTTGCACTGTAATTCGACTCCTTAATGATGACTCCATTCTGGACCAATTGGCGGTGACGGTATCTGGCTCATCCGGGAAGATATCGATTGTGGCTTCCTATGTTCCACCTGGCAGTGATTCTGGGCTTTACCAGGCTGACTTAGACAACATCGCTAACATCCATGCCAGCTTGGAGGACTCTGATGGCATATGTGTGGCAGGAGACTTCAACCTCAGCTCTGTTTTCTGGACGTGGGACCCACAAGCATCTGCTATGGTGCCTGAAAATGTGCATCATTCACATTAAATAATTGTCATTGATGACTGTTTTAGTATGGGCCTCACCCAAATTAATAATATTTTCAATGATTTGCATAAGCTTCTTGATTAAATCTTCATTCATTCTATTGTTCGTTCTAACGTAACTCTGGCTGAATTTACGATTTCAAATTGTGTTGTACATCACAAACCCTTGTGCTAAAACTCCGAAGCTTTCTGCCATTCAACGATTCTAATCCTAGATATATATTTGATCCCTCTAGTTTGAGTACCCTAAGGGATTGTCTGCTATCCTTCAATTGGGGTGCATTGCTATCGAACCCTTGCATTGAAACTAATTATAAAACCTTTCTTTCAACGATTAGAAATACTCTTGTCAGTATAGTTCGTTCCAAGGTACGTGATTCCTACAGGCTTCCTTGGTATACTAAGGGACTGCAAAAATTCAAAAACCTTACGAACAAATACTTCAAAAAATTTTCTAAAACACATAACCCGGCCGATTGTGAAAGATATAGGCAGCACAAACGTGAGCTTGAGTTTCTTAATAAGTTTCTATATAACCAATACATTTGTGAAGTTGAGCATAGTTTGAAGGCCAACCCTAAGGCGTTTTGGCGCTTTGTTAACTCAAAAAAAATCACATTCGTCTAAACCTTCAACAATGTCGTATGGTGATGTTGTTGTTTCCACCGAGGCCGATATCGCCAATTTGATTGCTGCCTTTTTGTCCTCGAACATGGAACCTTCCGATGATTGGTATGACCTGGAAACTTTAAATTCAATTTCAGAAATTTGCAACATTGGAAGCCTGGACATATCGTAAGATGACATTTCTGAGGCAATTAGTCATTTTCGATGATTCCCCAAGACTAGACTTTGATGGATTTTCTTCTTTCTTCCTTAAGAATTGTATTGCCAGTCTTTACCTACCCCTGCAAATTATGTTCTCTTCTTCTTTGTCTCAAGGAATATTCCAAATTAGATGGAAAATTTCTAGAGTCATGCCGGTCCATAAAAGAGGAAGTAAATTTGATATTTCTAACTATAGGCCAATTGCTAAAATCAGCAACATAGCTAAATTGTTCGAAAGAATTATTTTCAAAAATGTATCTTTCTTAATAAGGGGTGACATCGAACCTAATCAACATGGCTTCATGCCCGGTCGATCTAGGACGACCAACTTGGCTATTTTAACCAATCACTGTATACATGCATTTAAGGATCATTTATAGATGGACACGATTTACACAGATTTTTCCAAAGCATTTAACAAGGTTTGTCACTCTGCCCTAAAGGCTAAACTTTCTTAACTTGGCCTTCACTCCTCTTTTCTTAATTGGATAGCATCGTATTTGGATAACCGACGCTATCGTGTTGAAGTAGGTGATGCATTATCCCATCCTTATAAAGCGACATCTGGACTTCCTCAGGGTAGGTCTTTTGGCCCTTTACTTTTCATTATTTTTATAAATGACATTTGCGGCTGTATCCATTTTTCTAGCTTCCTTCTTTATGCGGATGACCTAAGGATCTATAGGACTGTCAATACCGTAAATGATTCGATATTGCTTCAATCTGACCTAGATAGTATCGGTAGTTGGTGTTCCAAGAAAAGTTTGCCTTTAAACCTTAACAAAAGCCACATCGTTCGTTATGCGAAACGTTCTGTAACCATTCCATCCACTTATCACATCAATAACCACCCTCTCTCTGTTTTGAATGAAATAGTTGATCTGGGGGTATTATTTGATGACAAATTTCTGTTTAATGAGCACCTGAATTTTATATTACCAAAGGCTTACGCAATGTTCGGGTTTGTTAAGTGAAACACTGTATTATTTAAAGATCCGTATTTCAGATTGTCTGTATACTCTGCCTTTGTCCGTTCTAGGGTTCAATATGCTTCCTTTATTTGGAATCCCTCGGGAAGTATCCAGATCAATAGAATTGAGAGGATGCAGGAAAAGTTTTTGAAGTTTGCATTGCAATCCTTGGCTAAGGAACTTGTGAGCTGGTTCCAAAGTCGGCTAGATGGGGCAACCGAGCGGGTCGCAGGTTGCGGATAGCGGACGACCTCTCTCGAGGCCAACTGTGAATAAGCTGGTGGGAGAAGTCAAACACGGAATCGTGGACGGAAACCCCAGTAAATAAACAGTCCCGGACAGCCAGCGGGTATATTGCAACGAAGCAATACCGACGATGCGAGTTGTTCAGCCGCATCTAAATAGTTGCTTTACACAAACCCACTCCCTACACAACACCTACCCATCTCCCCTCCCAAACCCCATGTTCTAACTATCGCCTTACCCGGGTATCGCAGATCTCTGCCCGGGCGGACTTTTCCCCTTCTCCGCAACAAGTGGGACCAATTATAGAACATAAAAAAACTTAACAATACAACACAAAACACAGAGACGGGAACTCTCAAAAAACCCTCGGATAAGCTGAACACTGGTTCCACCATCCGTACCAGCACGGTCCCGAAAGGGCCGCATCCCAAACTGGGGATGACGGGTGGCAGAAAGCCAGCCGCAAACGCCTCCGCCACGGGCGCATCTGCGCCTAAAGCAGCGGTAAGCACTGCCAAGGCGCTCGGGCCACCCGCTGGAGCAAACAAATATACATACGCAGAAAGGCGGACTGCCGCCCAGACTCTGCGCTCACATACTAGGAGCACCGTTGCAACACCTTCGCCTGAATGGCTAAAAAAGGTAGAGTGGGCAAGGAAGGTGCTTCCTAACTACGGGCAGAATAAGCCCACTCAAGAAGGGACTCAGGCGAAAAGGCAGCGATCCCTCGAACTACCCGGACCATCGGCGCAGAGATCTAAGATCCAGCCATCGGTCTCGTTCGCCGAAATCACGAGGAACCGTGTCCTACTCCGCCTAATTGACAGGGGAAATCCGGAGGGCAGGATCCCCAGGAACAAGTGGAAGACAGTGGAGTCCCACCATTCCCTCATTTGCCTGCGCATGGTACAAGCCAGGCACGGGAGAAGCCAGGCACCTCGCCCTGCTGCGGGCTGGTACCAGGGCAGCGTCAAGGTGGTGGCCTGCGACAGTCAGCGGTCGGCCGACTTGTATAAACAAGCGACGAGCAAGCTCGGTGAGGTCTACGAAGGGGCGAACATCGTCGCGCTAGACTGGTGCGATGTCCCCAGTAGGCCCCGAGCCAGGATCTGCCTTCCAGCAGCGATCAAGGCGCCGGAGGACATCCTCTCATGTTGCAAGAATGCAACCCGCACCTCCCCACGAAGGACTGGAAAGTCGTCAAGGTGGAGGAGCATGAAGGGGACGTCAACCAGGCGGTGTTGGTCCTGAACAAGGAGTCAGTTGCTCCGATCGAGACTGCTCGAGGAGTGCTGAACTTCGGGTTCAGTGCGATACACATCAAGGTGTATAAGGGCGACTCCAACGCCGCTAGTAGCTCTGCCGGAAACTCAGCCGAGCAGGTGCTTGCTGAGGAGTTGGAGGCACCTGGTGGGCCGGAGGACGGCTACTCCACCGATTCGTCGCTAAGCAGAGAGATGCGAGCGCTCGGACGGGCTATCGAGGACGTAGACCTCAGCGATACAGAGGAAGCCGACGTCATTGTGGTGGAGGTTGAAGCTGTAGATGTCACTAAGACTTCTACAAATAAACCTTCACCACAGTTAAGCAGCGTCTGCTGCACTTCTGGCTCGCCTGACCGAAGGCGGAGCCGAACTAGTCCTTGTACAGGAACCTTGGGTAGTAGGAGGCAAGGTTGCTGGACTAGGAACAAAGGAATATAAGCTTATGCTTGACCCCAAAGAAGGTAAAATTCGAACCTGCATATTAGCCAAAAGGCATCTTAGTATATTTCAACTTCGCAATTACAGCAACGGAGACAACACCGCAGTAAGCCTGGAGCTGTAAAGTGGCTCTATAAGGGTCCTATCGGCCTACTTGGCCGTTGAAAAGGAAAACCCCCCAGATGCGCTGGTCAGAGGACTGGCAGAGGAATGCGAAAAGCTCAGGAAAGGTTTGGTAATAGGCTGTGACGCCAACGCCCATCACTTCCAGTGGGGTTGCCCAAACAACAACGACAGAGGTGAGTCTCTTTTTGAATTTATTCTAAATTCGAACCTATTCTTATGCAATAGGGGCAATGTCCCTACATTCATAACTAAAGCTTGCCGAACGATCATAGATCTAACTTTGGTATCAGACTCACTCGTAGGCGCAGTCAAAAACTGGGCAGTCTCTGACGAGCACTCCTTTTCGGACCACAGATTCGTAGAAACCGTATTGTCCCTTGATTCGCACTTGCCGGTCAGTTTCGCTAACCCCAGACGAGCCGACTGGCACAGGTACAAAGTTCTGATGAATATCCTTCCCATGGAATCGTCAAAAAGCATCACAATCCCACAGGAGCTGGACGGAACAGTATATAAATTCACAGAGGCAAGCAACACTGCCTTCAAAGTGGCATGCCCCACAGGGAAACCAAGGGAAAGGAAAAAACCCCCCTGGTGGACCCAACAACTATCAATCCTCAGAACCAACTGCAGATGCCTGTTTAACAGAGCAAAGGCGGGAAATGAGGACACTAACTAGCTGAACTACAAGTATGAACTAGCCTCTTACAAAAAGGCCATTAGAAGAGCAAAACGAACGGCATAGCAGACCTGCTCTGACATAGAAAAAACAACTGATGCCGCAAGGTTTAGGAAAATACTCTTTAAGACAGCCGCGCCTTTGGGCTATCTTCAAAAAGCAAATGGATCATGGTCAGACTTCAGTAAAGAGTCCTTGGACCTGCTCCTAGACGCTCACTTCGCGGGGAGCCAACAAACAGGTCATCCTCCAGAAAATAGAGTAGGAGAGGGAATCGAATTAGATCCCCTCCTATCAGACCGCAACATGAAATGGTCCATTCATAGTTTCAAACCATACAAATCGCCGGGACCGGACGGGACCGGCTCACATCCAACAAGCAGGACAAATAGCCATAAGCTGGTTGAAAAAAATCTTCCAATCCATCCTGGCGGTAGAAGAACTGGCAAGAAACAAAGGTGGTTTTCATTCCCAAGGCAGGGAAGGCCACTCACGCCACAGCAAAGGATTTTAGGCCAATAAGCCTAACATCATTCCTCCTTAAGAGCTTTGAAAAAATGATAAGCCTACACATAAGGGCCACCGTAGACCAGACACAAATATCAGAAGCATAGCACGCTTACACCAAAGGTAAGTCAACCGAATCGGCGCTACACTTGGTGGTAAGCAGCATCGAGAAATCACTCAGCATCAACACACAAAAAAAAACACACACACACACAAATCACATCCACACTAGGGACCTCAACCCAGACTAGACTAGTGAACAGAGGCACCCCGCAAGGAGGTGTACTATCACCCCTCTTGTGGAATATCGCAGTTAATAGACTACTGCGGATTATAGAAGGAGGAGGTTGTAAGGTTGTGGCATACGCAGACGACGTCGCCATCATCTTTAATGGAAAATATCCACAAACACTTTGCTATCTTATGACCGCTAAACTTAAAATACTATCGGAATGGACGATAGCGAACGGACTCGGGGTAAATCCCTCGAAAACGGAACTTGTTCTATTTACAAATAGATAGAAAATTCGACAACTTAACCCACCCATTCTAAACAATTGTAATCTCTCTTTTAGCGATCACGCCAGGTACTTGGGGTTAGTACTAGATAAGCGCCTCAAATGGGGCTTAAACAACCAAGAGAGAACCAAGAAAGCGACCATTGCACTTTACTCCTGTAAAAAAGCAATTGGGCTAAGATGGGGCATGTCCCCTAGAATAGTCAACTGGATATACACAGCGGTAGTCAAGCCAATCCTACTGTACGGAGTGGCTCTGTGGTGGACCGCC